>NC_060193.1:53312991-53337991 GCF_021184085.1 Oncorhynchus gorbuscha
CAGAGTGTGTTTGTGGAGGTGTTTGACCAGGGAGAAGTGCATCCTCCTGGTTCGTCCAATCCCCTTCAGCCGTGGAAGCTCCACCCCTGGGTTGCCAGGCAGTGATTGTTTGCCTCCGTTGCTATTGGCGGCACCATCAGTAGAGGACACTCCCCTACTGGAGGGATGGTGGGCAGAGCTCTGAGACTGAAGGTGGGAATAAAGGTAATGGTAACTTATTTTTGTGGTATTACGTTTGATGTTTTATGTATTATGTATTATGTATTATGTTTTATGTATTATGTATTATGTTTTATGTATTATGTATTATGTTTTATGTATTATGTTTTATGTATTATGTTTTATGTATTATGTTTTATGTATTATGTATTATGTATTATGTATTATGTTTTATGTATTATGTTTTATGTATTATGTTTTATGTATTATGTTTTATCTATTATGTATTATGTTTTATGTTTTATGTTTTATTTATGTATTATCTATTATGTATTATGTTTTATGTTTTATTTATGTATTATCTATTATGTATTATTTATGTATTATCTATTATGTATTATGTATTATCTATTATGTATTATGTGTTATCTATTATGTATTATGTATTATCTATTATGTATTATCTATTATGTATTATGTATTATCTATTATGTATTATGTATTATCTATTATGTATTATGTGTTATCTATTATGTATTATGTATTATCTATTATGTATTATCTATTATGTATTATGTATTATCTATTATGTATTATCTATTATGTATTATCTATTATGTATTATGTGTTATCTATTGTGTATTATGTATTATCTATTATGTATTATCTATTATGTATTATGTATTATCTATTATGTATTATGTATTATCTATTATGTATTATGTGTTATCTATTGTGTATTATGTATTATCTATTATGTATTATCTATTATGTATTATTTATGTATTATCTATTATGTATTATGTGTTATGTTTTATGTATTATGTATTATCTATTATGTATTATGTATTATGTTTTATGTATTATGTATTATGTATTATGTATTATGTTTTATGTATTATCTATTATGTATTATGTTTTATGTTTTATGTTTTATGTATTATGTATTATCTATTATGTATTATGTATTATCTATTATGTATTATGTATTATCTATTATGTATTATCTATTATGTATTATGTATTATGTATTATCTATTATGTATTATGTATTATCTATTATGTATTATGTATTATCTATTATATATTATGTGTTATCTATTGTGTATTATGTATTATCTATTATGTATTATCTATTATGTATTATCTATTATGTATTATTTATGTATTATGTTTTATGTATTATGTTTTATGTATTATGTATTATCTATTATGTATTATGTATTATCTATTATGTATTATGTATTATCTATTATGTATTATCTATTATGTATTATCTATTATGTATTATGTATTATGTATTATCTATTATGTATTATGTATTATCTATTATGTATTATGTATTATCTATTATGTATTATGTGTTATCTATTATGTATTATGTATTATCTATTATGTATTATGTATTATGTATTATCTATTATGTATTATGTATTATGTATTATCTATTATGTATTATGTATTATCTATTATGTATTATGTATTATCTATTATGTATTATGTATTATCTATTATGTATTATCTATTATGTATTATGTGTTATCTATTGTGTATTATGTATTATCTATTATGTATTATCTATTATGTATTATGTATTATCTATTATGTATTATGTATTATCTATTATGTATTATGTGTTATCTATTGTGTATTATGTATTATCTATTATGTATTATCTATTATGTATTATTTAATGTATTATGTTTTATGTATTATGTTTTATGTATTATGTTTTATGGATGATCTATTATGTATTATTTATGTATTATCTATTATGTATTATGTTTTATGTTTTATGTATTATGTATTATGTATTATGTTTTATGTATTATGTATTATGTATTATGTATTATGTATTATGTTTTATGTATTATGTATTATGTATTATGTTTTATGTATTATGTTTTATGTATTATGTTTTATGTTTTATGTTTTATGTATTATGTATTATCTATTATGTATTATGTTTTATGTATTATGTATTATGTATTATCTATTATGTATTATTTATGTATTATCTATTATGTATTATTTATGTATTATCTATTATGTATTATGTATTATGTATTATGTTTTATGTTTTATTTATGTATTATCTATTATGTTTTATTTATGTATTATGTATTATGTATTATGTATTATCTATTATGTATTATCTATTATGTATTATGTTTATCTATTATGTATTATGTATTATCTATTATGTATTATCTATTATGTTTTATGGATGATCTATTATGTATTATTTATGTATTATCTATTATGTATTGTGTATTATGTATTATGTATTATGTATTATGTTTATGTTTTATGTATTATGTATTATGTATTATGTATTATGTTTTATGTTTTATGTATTATGTATTATGTATTATGTATTATGTATTATGTATTATGTTTTATGTATTATCTATTATGTATTATGGATGATCTATTATGTATTATGTATTATCTATTATGTATTATCTATTATGTATTATTTATTATGTATGATCTATTATGTATTATGTTTTATGGATGATCTATTATGTATTATTTATTATGTATTATCTATTATGTATTATGTTTTATGTATTATCTATTATGTATTATGTATTATCTATTATGTATTATCTATTATGTTTTATGGATGATCTATTATGTATTATTTATGTATTATCTATTATGTATTGTGTATTATGTATTATGTATTATGTATTATGTATTATGTTTTATGTATTATGTATTATGTATTATGTATTATGTATTATGTTTTATGTTTATGTATTATGTATTATGTATTATGTATTATGTTTTATGTATTATCTATTATGTATTATGGATGATCTATTATGTATTATGTATTATCTATTATGTATTATCTATTATGTATTATTTATTATGTATTATCTATTATGTATTATGTTTTATGTATTATGTATTATGTTTTATGGATGATCTATTATGTATTATTTATTATGTATTATGTTTTATGTATTATCTATTATGTTTTATGGATGATCTATTATGTATTATGTTTTATGTATTATCTATTATGTTTTATGTATTATCTATTATGTATTATTTTTATGTATTATGTATTATCTATTATGTATTATGTTTTATGTATTATGTATTATGTATTATGTTTTATGTATTATGTTTTATGTATTATGTTTTATGTATTATGTTTTATGTATTATGTATTATGTATTATGTATTATGTTTTATGTATTATGTTTTATGTATTATCTATTATGTATTATTTATGTATTATCTATTATGTATTATTTATGTATTATCTATTATGTATTATTTATGTATTATCTATTATGTTTTATTTATGTATTATCTATTATGTATTATTTATGTATTATCTATTATGTATTATGTATGATCTATTATGTATTATCTATTATGTATTATGTGTTATCTATTGTGTATTATGTATTATCTATTATGTATTATCTATTATGTATTATCTATTATGTATTATTTATGTATTATGTTTTATGTATTATGTATTATGTATTATGTATTATGTTTTATGTATTATCTATTATGTATTATGTATTATCTATTATGTATTATCTATTATGTATTATTTATGTATTATGTTTTATGTATTATGTATTATGTATTATGTATTATGTATTATCTATTATTATGTCTATTATGTTTTTTATGTATTATGTATTATGTTTTATGTATTATGTATTATGTTTTATCTATTATGTATTATGTTTTATGTATTATGTATTATCTATTATGTATTATGTTTTATGTATTATCTATTATGTATTATGTTTTATGTATTATGTATTATGTATTATGTATTATGTATTATCTATTATGTATTATGTTTTGATGACCAGGTGGCGAATCGCATGCATGTATGACATATGTATGTATTATCTATTATGTATTATGTTTTATGTATTATGTTTTATGTTTTATGTATTATCTATTATGTTTTATGTATTATGTATTATGTTTTATGTATTATGTTTTATGTTTTATGTATTATGTATTATGTTTTATGTTTTATGTATTATGTATTATGTTTTATGGATGATCTATTATGTATTATTTATGTATTATCTATTATGTATTATCTATTATGTATTATGTTTTATGTATTATGTTTTCCACTGGCTGATCTATTATGACCATTATTTATGTGAGGGGAACGGCATGTATTATCTGATTACACCCAAACAAGGGCACTGTATTATTTATGTATTACCACTGAGGAAGTACAGCTTATGTCAAAACTTATTTATGGTGGAACAAACTTATCAATCATTATGTATTATTTAAGGAATATCTAGGATAGGTTTAATCCCTTATAAGTTTTAGATGTATTATTGTTATTATGTACTATTTATGTATTATCTATTATGTATTATTTATGTATTATCTAAATTAAATGTAAATGTATTTATGTTTTATCTATTATGTTTTATTTTTATGTATTATCTATTATGTATTATCTATTATGTATTATGTTTTATGTATTATGTTTTATGTATTATGTTTTATGTTTTATCTATTATGTATTATCTATTATGTATTATTTATGTATTATCTATTATGTATTATGTATTATGTATTATGTATTATGTATTATGTTTTATGTTTTATGTATTATGTATTATGTATTATTTATGTATTATCTATTATGTATTATTTATGTATTATCTATTATGTATTATTTATGTATCTATTATGTATTATCTATGTATTATCTATTATGTATTATTTATTATGATCTATTATTTATTTATGTATTATCTATTATGTATTATTTATGTATTATCTATTATGTATTATTTATGTATTATCTATTATGTATTATCTATGTATTATCTATTATGTATTATTTATGTATGATCTATTATGTATTATTTATGTATTATCTATTATGTATTATTTATGTATTATCTATTATGTATTATTTATGTATTATCTATTATGTATTATGTATTATCTATTATGTATTATTTATGTATGATCTATTATGTATTATTTATGTATTATCTATTATGTATTATCTATTATGTATTATGTATTATCTATTATGTATTATTTATGTATTATCTATTATGTATTATTTATGTATTATCTATTATGTATTATTTATGTATTATCTATTATGTATTATTTATGTATTATCTATTATGTATTATTTATGTATTATCTATTATGTATTATCTATGTATTATCTATTATGTATTATTTATGTATTATCTATTATGTATTATTTATGTATTATCTATTATGTATTATTTATTATGTATTATGTATTATCTATTATGTATTATTTATGTATTATCTATTATGTATTATTTATGTATTATCTATTATGTATTATCTATTATGTATTATGTATTATCTATTATGTATTATGTATTATTTATTATGTATTATGTTTTATGTATTATGTTTTATGTATTATGTATTATGTATTATGTATTATGTTTTATGGATGATCTATTATGTATTATGCATTATGTTTTATGGATGATCTATTATGTATTATGCATTATGTTTTATGTATTATGTATTTCTCTCTTATGTAAGCTCAAAAGGTTTTTGCTATTCCAAGTTTGTGTCTGACCTGCTCCATCTCCACGGCAACAGAGCGTGTCACACTCCCCACGTCTGTCAGGCGATGCTCTCGGTCGTCCCAGCGACCATACGCCAGGTCTATCCCACCAACGAAGGCCACTGATTGGTCGATGACGATGATCTTCTCGTGATGTGCCCACAGGTAGACAGACGACGACACATGGTCCGGGTGGCGCATCACCTGAAGGAAAAACACACATATTTAATACACACAGACACACACACACAGACAGACACAGACACAGACACACACTCCTACCTTGATGTTGGGGTGCAGGTGCATTAGTGTTCTCTTGCTGTATTCACTGTTGATGCCCAGAGCTAGCTCCACCTCCTTATACAGCATCACAAAGATATGAACCCCCAATTGCTGTTGAGAGAGAGAGAGACAGAGAGAGAGAGACAGAGAGAGAGAGACAGAGACAGAGACAGAGACAGAGACAGAGACAGAGACAGAGACAGAGACAGAGAGAGAGAGAAAGAGAGAGAGAGAGACAGAGAGAGAGAGAGAGAGAGAGAGAGAGAGAGAGAGAGAGAGAGAGAGAGAGAGAGAGAGAGAGAGAGAGAGAGAGAGAGAGAGAGAGAGAGAGAGAGAGACAGAGAGAGAGAGAGAGAGAGAGAGAGAGAGAGAGAGAGAGAGAGAGAGAGAGAGAGACAAAGACAGAATGTGAGAGAGAGAAAGAGAGAGAGAGAGAGAGAAAGACAGAACGTGAGAGAGAGAAAGAGAGAGACAGAGCGAGACAGACAGAACGTGAGAGAGAGAAAGAGAGAGACAGAGCGAGACAGACAGAGTGAGAGAGGGTGTGTGGGCCAATTCCAACATCCTATTATATTAGCTAACATGTGATATTGCAGTATCAGTGGTTATAAATGTTATCTGGAATAACAAGTGTAACTTACTGCTTTGCGTTTGAGGATGCAGTCCAGTCTCCATTTGTTTCCCTCCACAACTGGCCTCTTCAGGAAGATCTCTGGACTCAACCTACACACACACACGCACACACACCAAAACCTATTAGTGAAATGTGGTAAGCTGTTCAACCAGTTTGATGAGCAAACTACTTTGCATTGTACAGTGTCTGTTTATGTCATGTTTGTCATTTATTATCATGTCTTGTCCCTGTGCTCCCCATTCTATTCGTTTCCCTCTGCTGGTCTTATTTGGTTCTTTCCCTCCTTCTATCCCTCTCTCTCCCCCTCCCTCTCTCACTCTCTCGCTCTCTCTTCTCTCTATCGTTTCGTTCCTGCTCCCAGCTGTTCCTATTCCCCTAATCATCATTTAGTCTTCCCACACCTGTTCCCGATCCTTTCCCCTGATTAGAGTCCCTATTTATTCCTTTGTGTTCCGTTCCTGTCCCGTCGGTTCCTTGTTTAGTATTCACCATGCTGTGATTGCGTTTCGCCCTGTCCTGTCGTGTTTTTGCTGTGATTGTGTATCGCCCTGTCCTGTCGTGTTTTTGCCTTCATCAGATGCTGCGTGTGAGCAGGTGTCTCTGTCAACTACGGCCTGCGCCTACCCGTTGACCTGCAGTCTGTGGCCGCTTCTCCTGTTATTCCCCTCTACAGACTAGAGGATTTCTGTTATTCCCTGTTTGGACTTGAATAAACTCTGTTTCTGTTAAGTCGCTTTTGGGTCCTCTTTCACCTGCATGACAGAAGGAACCGACCAAGGAATGGACCAGCGACTTCAGACGCTCGTTACACTGCCGTCAAGATCCAAGGAGCCATGCTCGGCAGACACGAGCAGGAATTGTCTGCTGCTCGCCATGCCGTGGAGAACCTGGCCGCTCAGGTTTCCGACCTCTCTGGACAGTTCCAGAGTCTACGTCTCGTGCCACCTGTTACTTCCTGGCCTGCCGAGCCTCCAGAACCTAGGGTTAATAACCCACCTTGCTACTCCGGGCAGCCCACTGAGTGCCGCTCCTTTCTCACGCAGTGTGAGATTGTGTTCTCTCTCCAACCCAACACATACTCTAGAGAGAGCTCGGGTTGCTTACGTCATTTCACTCCTTACTGGCCGGGCTCGAGAATGGGGCACAGCTATCTGGGAGGCAAGGGCTGATTGCTCTAACAAGTTCCAGAACTTTAAAGAGGAGATGATTCGGGTTTTTGACCGTTCAGTTTTTGGTAGGGAGGCTTCTAGGGCCCTGGCTTCCTTATGCCAAGGTGAACGGTCCATAACGGATTATTCTATTGAGTTTCGCACTCTTGCTGCCTCTAGTGAGTGGAACGAGCCGGCGCTGCTCGCTCGTTTTCTGGAGGGACTCCACGCAGTGGTTAAGGATGAGATTCTCTCCCGGGAGGTTCCTTCAGATGTGGACTCTTTGATTGCTCTCGCCATCCGCATAGAACGACGGGTAGATCTTCGTCACCGGGCTCGTGGAAGAGAGCTCGCATCAACGGTGTTTCCCTGCTCCGCATCGCAACCATCTCCCTCCTCTGGCTTTGAGACTGAGCCCATGCAGCTGGGAGGGATTCGCATCTCGACTAAGGAGAGGGAACGGAGGATCACCAACCGCCTGTGCCTCTATTGCGGAGTTGCTGGACATTTTGTTAATTCATGTCCAGTAAGAGGCCAGAGCCCATCAGTAAGCGGAGGGCTACTGGTGAGCGCTACTACTCTGGTCTCTTCATCTAGATCTTGTACTACTATGTCGGTCCATCTACGCTGGACCGGTTCGGTGCTACATGCAGTGCCTTGATTGACTCTGGGGCTGAGGGTTGTTTCATGGACGAAGCATGGGTTCGGAAACATAACATTCCTTTCAGACCGTTAGACAAGCCTACGCCCATGTTTGCCTTAGATGGTAGTCATCTTCCCAGTATCAAATTTGAGACACTACCTTTAACTCTCACAGTATCTGGTAACCACAGTGAGACTATTTCTTTTTGATTTTCCGTTCACCGTTTACACCTGTTGTTTTGGGTCATCCCTGGCTAGTATGTCATAATCCTTCTATTAATTGGTCTAGTAATTCTATCCTATCCTGGAACGTTTCTTGTCATGTGAAGTGTTTAATGTCTGCCATCCCTCCCGTTTCTTCTGTCCCTACTTCTCAGGAGGAACCTGGCGATTTGACAGGAGTGCCGGAGGAATATCATGATCTGCGCACGGTCTTCAGTCGGTCCCGAGCCAACTCCCTTCCTCCTCACCGGTCGTATGATTGTAGTATTGATCTCCTTCCGGGGACCACTCCTCCTCGAGGTAGACTATACTCTCTGTCGGCTCCCGAACGTAAGGCTCTCGAGGATTATTTGTCTGTGTCTCTTGACGCCGGTACCATAGTGCCTTCTTCCTCTCCGGCCGGGGCGGGGTTCTTTTTTGTTAAGAAGAAGGACGGTACTCTGCGCCCTGCGTGGATTATCGAGGGCTGAATGACATAACGGTTAAGAATCGTTATCCGCTTCCCCTTATGTCATCAGCCTTCGAGATTCTGCAGGGAGCCAGGTGCTTTACTAAGTTGGACCTTCGTAACGCTTACCATCTCGTGCGCATCAGAGAGGGGGACGAGTGGAAAACGGCGTTTAACACTCCGTTAGGGCATTTTGAGTACCGGGTTCTGCCGTTCGGTCTCGCCAATGCGCCAGCTGTTTTTCAGGCATTAGTTAATGATGTTCTGAGAGACATGCTGAACATCTTTGTTTTTGTCTATCTTGACGATATCCTGATTTTTCTCCGTCACTCGAGATTCATGTTCAGCACGTTCGACGTGTTCTACAGCGCCTTTTAGAGAATTGTCTCTACGTAAAGGCTGAGAAGTGCTCTTTTCATGTCTCCTCCGTTACTTTTCTCGGTTCCGTTATTTCCGCTGAAGGCATTCAGATGGATTCCGCTAAGGTCCAAGCTGTCAGTGATTGGCCCGTTCCAAGGTCACGTGTCGAGTTGCAGCGCTTTTTAGGTTTCGCTAATTTCTATCGGCGTTTCATTCGTAATTTCGGTCAAGTTGCTGCCCCTCTCACAGCTCTTACTTCTGTCAAGACGTGTTTTAAGTGGTCCGGTTCCGCCCAGGGAGCTTTTGATCTTCTAAAAGAACGTTTTACGTCCGCTCCTATCCTCGTTACTCCTGACGTCACTAGACAATTCATTGTCGAGGTTGACGCTTCAGAGGTAGGCGTGGGAGCCATTCTATCCCAGCGCTTCCAGTCTGACGATAAGGTTCATCCTTGCGCTTATTTTTCTCATCGCCTGTCGCCATCTGAGCGCAACTATGATGTGGGTAACCGTGAACTGCTCGCCATCCGCTTAGCCCTAGGCGAATGGCGACAGTGGTTGGAGGGGGCGACCGTTCCTTTTGTCGTTTGGACAGACCATAAGAACCTTGAGTACATCCGTTCTGCCAAACGACTTAATGCCCGTCAAGCTCGTTGGGCGTTGTTTTTCGCTCGTTTCGAGTTTGTGATTTCTTACCGTCCGGGTAGCAAGAACACCAAGCCTGATGCCTTATCCCGTCTGTTTAGTTCTTCTGTGGCTTCTACTGATCCCGAGGGGATTCTTCCTTATGGGCGTGTTGTCGGGTTAACAGTCTGGGGAATTGAAAGACAGGTTAAGCAAGCACTCACGCACACTGCGTCGCGCGCGCTTGTCCTAGTAACCTCCTTTTCGTTCCTGTTTCCACTCGTCTGGCTGTTCTTCAGTGGGCTCACTCTGCCAAGTTAGCTGGTCATCCCGGTGTTCGAGGCACTCTTGCGTCTATTCGCCAGCGCTTTTGGTGGCCGACTCAGGAGCGTGACACGCGCCGTTTCGTGGCTGCTTGTTCGGACTGCGCGCAGACTAAGTCGGGTAACTCTCCTCCTGCCGGTCGTCTCAGACCGCTCCCCATTCCTTCTCGACCATGGTCTCACATTGCCTTAGACTTCATTACCGGTCTGCCTTTGTCTGCGGGGAAGACTGTGATTCTGACGGTTGTCGATAGGTTCTCTAAGGCGGCACATTTCATTCCCCTCGCTAAACTTCCTTCCGCTAAGGAGACGGCACAAATCATTATTGAGAATGTATTCAGAATTCATGGCCTCCCGTTAGACGCCGTTTCAGACAGAGGCCCGCAATTCACGTCACAGTTTTGGAGGGAGTTCTGTCGTTTGATTGGTGCGTCCGTCAGTCTCTCTTCCGGGTTTCATCCCCAGTCTAACGGTCAAGCAGAGAGGGCCAATCAGACGATTGGTCGCATACTACGCAGCCTTTCTTTCAGAAACCCTGCGTCTTGGGCAGAACAGCTCCCCTGGGCAGAATACGCTCACAATTCGCTTCCTTCGTCTGCTACCGGGTTATCTCCGTTTCAGAGTAGTCTGGGTTACCAGCCTCCTCTGTTCTCATCCCAGCTTGCCGAGTCCAGCGTTCCCTCCGCTCAGCGTTTGTCCAACGTTGTGAGCGCACCTGGAGGAGGGTGAGGTCTGCACTTTGCCGTTACAGGGCACAGACGGTGAGAGCCGCCAATAAACGCAGGATTAAGAGTCCAAGGTATTGTTGCGGCCAGAGAGTGTGGCTTTCCACTCGCAACCTTCCTCTTACGACAGCTTCTCGTAAGTTGACTCCGCGGTTCATTGGTCCGTTCCGTGTCTCCCAGGTCGTCAATCCTGTCGCTGTGCGACTGCTTCTTCCGCGACATCTTCGTCGCGTCCATCCTGTCTTCCATGTCTCCTGTGTTAAGCCCTTTCTTCGCACCCCGTTCGTCTTCCCTCCCCCCTCCCGTCCTTGTCGAGAGCGCACCTATTTACAAGGTACATAAGATCATGGACATGCGTTCTCGGGGACGGGGTCACCAATACTTAGTGGATTGGGAGGGTTACGGTCCTGAGGAGAGGAGTTGGGTTCCGTCTCGGGACGTGCTGGACCGTTCACTCATCGATGATTTCCTCCGTTGCCGCCAGGATTCCTCCTCGAGTGCGCCAGGAGGCGCTCGGTGAGTGGGGGGTACTGTCATGTTTGTCATTTATTATCATGTCTTGTCCCTGTGCTCCCCATTCTATTCGTTTCCCTCTGCTGGTCTTATTTGGTTCTTTCCCTCCTTCTATCCCTCTCTCTCCCCCTCCCTCTCTCACTCTCTCGCTCTCTCTTCTCTCTATCGTTTCGTTCCTGCTCCCAGCTGTTCCTATTCCCCTAATCATCATTTAGTCTTCCCACACCTGTTCCCGATCCTTTCCCCTGATTAGAGTCCCTATTTATTCCTTTGTGTTCCGTTCCTGTCCCGTCGGTTCCTTGTTTAGTATTCACCATGCTGTGATTGCGTTTCGCCCTGTCCTGTCGTGTTTTTGCTGTGATTGTGTATCGCCCTGTCCTGTCGTGTTTTTTGCCTTCATCAGATGCTGCGTGTGAGCAGGTGTCTCTGTCAACTACGGCCTGCGCCTACCCGAAGCGACCTGCAGTCTGTGGCCGCTTCTCCTGTTATTCCCCTCTACAGACTAGAGGATTTCTGTTATTCCCTGTTTGGACTTGAATAAACTCTGTTTCTGTTAAGTCGCTTTTGGGTCCTCTTTCACCTGCATGACAGTTTAGCTCCAGGGATGAATATTTAGCCAAAATATTTGAAAAGAAGTCGACGTACATCACATATGCTTCAGTTGATCTCAAAAAGGATTTGGTTTTAATTATACTTAAGTATCAAAAGTAAATGTAATTGCTAAAATATACTTAAGTATCAAAAGTTAAAGTTAAATAATAATTCATTTCAACTTCCTTTATTAAACAAACCAGACGGCACAATATTCTTATTTTTATTAATTGACTGTCACGACTTCCGCCGAGGTTGGCTCTCCTGCCCGTTCGGGCTGTGCTCGGCGGTCGTCGTCATCGTCCTATTAGCCACTACCGATCCCTTTTCGGTTATCGGTTGGTTTTGTCTGATTGTTTTCACCTGTGTGTTAGTTAATTAGTATCTGTATATAATGTAGGTTGTCCCGCTCTTGTTTTGTGCGGGATTGTTTATTTTTGTCATTTCGTTTCGGCTGTTGGTGTTTTTGTGTTTTATTTCTCCGGTCGGTCTGTTATTTCCTGTTTTGGATATTTTTCACCCTGTTTGTATTTTGGGTTGTCCGTGTTTATTGTTGTTCACCGGAGAATAAACCTCTATTCATTATTTGCTCTTTGCGCCTGATTCCACCCACCTTGACTAGTCGTTACAGAATCCCGCACCACCCATGGAATCAGCAGGAGCAGCAGCGTCTCCTCTCCCATCGATGGAGGAGAGGGTCCTACATCATACCAGCGTGATTCACCGGATTGGTTCTGCTATGGACCAAATGATGGAGAGAATGGATCGATGGGAGAGGAGTGGCCTCCCCACCTCATCTCTAGCAACCCCTTCTCCAGCACCTCCTGTTTCTGCGACCACATCTGGCTCTGGGGCTCTTCGGCTGACACTCCCACGGGAGTTTGACGGATCGGCGGCTGGGTGCCAGGGTTTCCTCCTTCAACTGGAATTATACCTGGCTACCGTGCGTCCTGCTCCCTCTGGAGAGGAGAGCGTGCTCGCCCTCGTCTCCTGCTTGACTGGGCGAGCCCTCGAGTGGGTCAACGCTGTGTGGAATGGTCCGGACTCGGCTAAGGATAATTACCCAGAGTTCACCCGCCGATTCCGAGCCGTTTTTGACCATCCACCCGAGGGTTGGGCGGCGGGTGAACGGCTGTTTCACCTGCGTCAGGAGACGAGGGGCGTACAGGATTTTGCCCTAGAGTTTAGGACGTTGGCAGCAGGAGCAGGATGGAACGACAGGTCCTTGATTGATCATTTTAGATGTAGTCTCAGGGAGGACGTCCGCAGGGAGCTGGCATGTCGGGACACCACATATTCACTGTATGGACTTATCGATCTGGCTATCCGTCTCGACAACCTGCTGGCTGCTCGCGGGCGTTCGGATCAGGTCCTGTCGTTTCCAATCCCCAGCCCCCCTGATCCTATCCCTATGGAATTAGGAGGTACGGCTTCGAGGGGGACCGGAGGAGGAGTGTCCTCCTGCACCAGTTGTGGTCGACGAGGGCACACGTCCGACCGGTGCTGGAGGAACTCTTCTAGGAGTCGGGAGGACAGGCAGAACACTGCTCGATCACCCCAGGTGAGTAAGCACCAAACTCATTCAGAGCTTCCTGTCGGTCATGTGTTTGTATTGATTTCTTTCCCTGGGTTTTCCCCCTCTCTACAGCATAAAGCGCTAGTCGATTCAGGCGCAGCTGGGAATTTTATGGATCGTGGGCTTGCATTAAGGCTAGGGATTCCCCTGGTGTCGTTAGATCAACCTTTCCCCGTGCACTCCTTAGATAGCCGACCATTAGGGTCAGGAGTAATTAGGGAGGCTACGGTGCCGCTGGACATGGTAACGCAGGGTGATCATAAGGAGCAGATTAGCCTGTTCCTTATAGATTCACCTGCGTTTCCAGTGGTGTTGGGGGTTCCCTGGTTAGCTCAACACAGCCCGGTGATTTTCTGGTGACAGGGGGGCTCTTAAGGGGTGATCAGAGGAGTGTTCAGGTAGGTGTATAGGAGTTGCCGTTGGTGCGACTACGGTGGAGAGTCCAGACCAAGTTTCCACCGTGCGCATTCCCTCTGAATATGCCGATTTGGCTATTGCCTTCAGTAAAGGGAGGGCGACCAAATTACCACCTCATCATCGAGAGGACTGCGCGATAAACCTCCTGGAAAACGCTGCACTTCCTAGGAGTCACGTTTATCCATTGTCCCAGGAGGACAGTTGCGATGGAAACATATGTTTCCGAATCGCTGGGACAGGGGTACATTCAGCCCTCCATATCACCTGTTTCCTCAAGCTTATTTTTTGTGAAGAAGAAGGATGGAGGTCTGCGTCCGTGTATTGATTATAGAGGTCTAAATTCCATTACAGTGGGGTTTAGTTACCCACTACCTCTCATCACTACGGCAATGGAATCATTTCACGGGGCGCAATTCTTCACAAAATTGGACCTGAGGAGCGCGTATAATCTGGTACGTATCCGGGGAGGAGATGAGTGGAAAACCGCATTTAGTACTACTTCTGGTCATTATGAGTACTGCGTCATGCCATACGGTTTGAAGAATGCTCCAGCCGTTTTCCAATCCTTCGTAGATGAGATTCTCCAAGACCTGCTCGGTCAGGGAGTGGTAGTGTACATTGATGACATCTTGATCTATTCTGCCACACGCGCGGAGCATGTGTCTCTGGTGCGTAAGGTACTTGGGCGACTACTGGAGCATGACCTGTATTGCAAGGCGGAGAAATGTGAGTTTGTCAAACAGTCCGTTTCCTTCCTGGGGTATCGTATTTCCACCTCCGGGGTGGTAATGGAGGAAGATCGCGTTACAGCCGTGCGTAATTGGCCGACTCCGACCACGGTGAAAGAAGTGCAGCGGTTTTTAGGGTTTGCCAATTACTACCGGAGGTTTATCCGGGGTTTTGGTCAGGTGGCTGCTCCCATCACCTCACTGCTGAAGGGAGGACCGGTGCGCTTGCGCTGGTCAGCAGAGGCGGGCAGGGCTTTCAGTCGTCTGAAGGAGCTGTTCACCAATGCGCCCGTGTTGGCGCATCTGGATCCCTCTTTAGCGTTCATAGTGGAGGTGGATGCGTCCGAGGCTGGGGTTGGAGCCGTGCTGTCCCAACGCTCGGGCGTGCCATCCAAACTCCGCCCCTGTGCTTTCTTTTCGAGCAAACTCAGCCCAGCGGAGCGAAACTATGATGTGGGGGACCGGGAGTTGTTAGTTGTAGTCAAGGCTTTGAAGGTGTGGAGACATTGGCTTGAGGGGGCTAAATACCCTTTTCTCATCTGGACTGACCATCGTAATCTCGAGTACATCCGGGAAGCTAAGAGACTAAATCCACGTCAGGCTAGATGGGCCATGTTTTTGACTAGGTTCCAGTTTACCCTCACATATCGGCCAGGCTCCCAAAACACCAAAGCTGACGCACTGTCTCGCCTCTATGATACAGAGGAACGGTCAGTAGAGCCAACTCCCATCATTCCACCGTCATGTCTTGTGGCACCGGTGGTATGGGAGGTAGATGCTGAGATAGAGAGGGCCTCGCGGTCAGAGCCGGCTCCTCCTAACTGTCCAGTAGGGACCAAGTACGTGCCGAGGGTGGTCCGGGACAAGCTGATTAGGTGGGCTCATACTCTTCCCTCCTCGGGTCATCCTGGTATCAAGAGGACAGTGCAGAGTCTGAGAGGGAAATACTGGTGGCCCACACTGGCTAAAGACGTGAGATTTTATGTCTCCTCCTGCTCAGTGTGTGCTCAGAGCAAGGCTCCTCGGCACCTACCTAGAGGGAAATTACAACCCCTCCCCGTTCCACAACGGCCGTGGACACATTTATCGGTGGATTTTCTTACCGACCTTCCCCCGTCCCAGGGAAGTACTACAATCCTGGTCGTTGTGGATCGGTTTTCTAAGTCCTGTCGTCTTATTCCGTTGCCCGGTCTTCCTACGGCCCTGCAGACTGCTGAGGCTTTGTTTACCCATGTCTTCCGGCACTATGGGGTGCCTGAGGACATCGTCTCTGATCGGGGTCCCCAATTCACGTCCAGAGTGTGGAGGGCGTTTATGGAGAGACTGGGGGTCTCGGTTAGCTTAACCTCAGGTTTTCACCCCGAGAGTAATGGGCAGGTGGAGCGCGTTAACCAGGATGTGGGCAGGTTTCTGCGGTCCTACTGTCGGGACCGGCCTGGTGAGTGGGCAAGGTATGTTCCATGGGCCGAACTAGCCCAGAACTCCTTACGCCACTCCTCTACTAACTTGTCTCCTTTTGAGTGTGTGTTAGGTTACCAGCCGGTCCTGGCTCCATGGCAGCAGAGTCAGACCAAGGCTCCTGCGGTGGAGGAATGGGTACAGCGCTCCAAGGACACCTGGAAAGCCGTTCAGGACTCATTACGGTTAGCGGGAGAACGGCAGAAGAGGAGCGCTGACCAGCACCGCAGTGAGACCCCTGTGTTTGCACCGGGGGACAGGGTCTGGCTCTCGACCCGAAACCTGTCCCTCCGCGTGCCCTGTCGGAAGCTGGGGCCGCAGTGTGTGGGGCCGTTCAAAGTCCTGAGGAGAATAAACGAGGTGTGTTATAGGTTACAACTTCCTATGTATTACCGTATTAACCCCTCGTTTCATGTGTCTCTCCTCAGGCCGGTGGTGGCTGGTCCCCTGCAAGAAGGTGAGGTGTCTGAGGTCCCTCCACCCCCTCTGGACATCGATGGGCCCCCGGCGTATACAGTTCGAGGCATTCTGGATTCTAGACGCCGGGTGGGGGGCCTACAGTACCTCGTGGACTGGGAGGGGTACGGCCCGGAGGAGAGATGCTGGGTTCTGGTGAGGGACATTTTGGACCCTTCTCTCCTGATAGAATTCCACCGCCTCCACCCGGATCGCCCAGCACCCCGTCCTCCGGGTCGTCCTCGAGGACGGTGGCGGCGCGCTGCGGGAGCCGCGCGTCAGGGGGGGGTACTGTCACGACTTCCGCCGAGGTTGGCTCTCCTGCCCGTTCGGGCTGTGCTCGGCGGTCGTAGTCACCGTCCAATTAGCCACTACCGATCCCTTTTCGGTTATCGGTTGGTTTTGTCTGATTGTTTTCACCTGTGTGTTAGTTAATTAGTATCTGTATATAATGTAGGTTGTCCCGCCCTTTTTTTGTGCGGGATTGTTTGTTTTTGTCATTTCGTTTCGGCTGTCTGTGTTTTTGTGTTTTATTTCTCCGGTTGGTCTGTTATTTCCTGTTTTGGATATTTTTCACCCTGTTTGTATTTTGGGTTGTCCGTGTTTATTGTTGTTCACCGGAGAATAAACCTCTATTTATTATTTGCTCTCTGCGCCTGATTCTACCCACCTTGACTAGTCGTTACATTGACAGATAGCCAGGGGACACTCCAACACTCAGACATAATGTACAGATAGCCAGGGTACGTTCCAACACTCAGACATAATGTACAGATAGCCAGGGGACGCTCCAACACTCAGACATAATGTACAGATAGCCAGGGTATGCTCCAACACTCAGACATAATGTACAGATAGCCAGGGTACGCTCCAACACTCAGACATAATGTACAGATAGCCAGGGTACGCTCCAACACTCAGACATAATTTACAGATAGCCAGGGGACACTCCAACACTCAGACATAATGTACAGATAGCCAGGGTACGCTCCAACACTCAGACATAATGTACAGATAGCCAGGGTACGCTCCAACACTCAGACATAATTTACAGATAGCCAGGGGACACTCAGACATAATGTACAGATAGCCAGGGTACGCTCCAACACTCAGACATAATTTACAGATAGCCAGGGGACGCTCCAACACTCAGACATAATTTACAGATAGCCAGGGGACGCTCCAACACTCAGACATAATTTACAGATAGCCAGGGGACGCTCCAACACTCAGACATAATTTACAGATAGCCAGGGGACGCTCCAACACTCAGACATAATTTACAGATAGCCAGGGGACACTCAGACATAATTTACAGATAGCCAGGGGACGCTCCAACACTCAGACATAATTTACAGATAGCCAGGGCACGCTCCAACACACAGACATAATTTACAGATAGCCAGGGGACACTCCAACACTCAGACATCATTTACAGATAGCCAGGGGACACTCAGACATCATTTACAAAAGAAGCATTTGTGTTAAGTGAATCCGCCAGATCAGAGGCACCAGGGATGCTTTCTTGATAAGTGGGTGAATTGGACCATTTTCCTGTCAAAATGTAACGAGTACTTTTGGGTGTCAGGGAAAATGTATGGAGTAAAAAGCACATTATTTTCATTAGGAATGTAGTGAAGTAAAAAAAGTAGTCAAAAATATAAATAGTAAAGTAAAGCACAGATACACTAAAAAAACGACTAGTATTTTTACTTAAGTACTTTACACCACTGCCAACAGGTGTACAGGTAGCATTACATTACACTACCACACATTTATACAATCTCACTTATCAGGAGTCGACTGTAAGAATACTGCACAGGTTTTTGATCTGGGACTGGTAAACTATACCACATATATAGACTGCATTTAAAGTCTGCTTGGGTGATGACATGTAGCTGTGTTATGTTGCGGTGAGTATTCACACTAACTGCTGATGTCTAACTGGCAATGTCTATTTCCCTACACACACACATATATATACACACACATAGACGTAAACACACATAGACATAAACACACATGCACGTACCACCAGTCAGTGATGAAGATCTCTTCTTTAGCTTCTTCCAGAGCATCGGCTACATCTTCCATGTAGGTCTTCCCATTCACATACCTACACACACACACACACACACACACACACACACACACACACACACACACACACACACACACACACACACACACACACACACACACACACACACACACACACACACACACACACACACACACACACACACACACACACACACACACACACACACACCCAGTGGTTGACACCTTCTCCTAGTTCCTCATTGATCATAAAGGAGTATTTTAGATGCAGACACCAGTTGACAGTTCCAGTCAAACAAACCTACGTGATGTTGGCTACAGAAGCATATTCTCCACAGACAGACAGGCATAGAGAGAAGCTCACAGACACACACACTTAACATGGACTAAACTTACATCTAACTACTGAACTTAACATGGACTAAACTTACATCTAACTACTAAACATAACATAGACTAAACTTACATCTAACTACTGAACTTAACATAGACTAAACTTACATCTAACTACTGAACTTAACATGGACTAAACTTACATCTAACTACTAAACTTAGCATAGACTAAACTTACATCTAACTACTAAATTTAGCATAGACTAAACTTACATCTAACTACTAAACTTAGCATAGACTAAACTTACATCTAACTACTAAACTTAGCATAGACTAAACTTACATCTAACTACTAAACTTAGCATAGACTAAACTTACATCTAACGACTAAACTTAACATTGACTAAACTTACATTTAACTAATAAACTTAACATTGACTAAACTTACATCTAACGACTAAACTTAACATTGACTAAACTTACATCTAACGACTAAACTTAACATTGACTAAACTTACATCTAACGACTAAACTTTACCTGAGTCATTTTTTTTGTGGGGGGTTGATTGTTGTTTCCCAGATTCCATAGTTACCATTTGGCAGGGATGTTCTGCTCCTCCTGAGCAAAGGAACCAAATCGATGGTCTCGTAGAAACGCCCTCCCGTGCTTACGGACAAAGTCTTCTATCGCCTGGCCCCACCACCGAGCATGTCTGTAGCTGTTCAACTTCAGTACAAGGCACCTACATGCACGCATGAACACACACACACACACACACACACACACACACACACACACACACACACACACACACACACACACACACACACACACACACACACACACACACACACACACACACACACACACACACACACACACACAGTTAACTCCTTAATCTCCTGGCCCCACCTCCTAGCATGTCTGTACACACATACACACATCACACCTGGAGAGGCTGTCAATGCGTACTCCGTATTTGGTCTCTGTGTCTTTGGAGTCCATTTTGACGCTGAACTCTTTGTCCAACAGGAGAACAAAGGAAATGGCTCCTGAGTCTGGCTTCATGTAGAAGAGGAACGAATCCTTCACCACCAACCAGCTGTGCGCACACACACACACACACACACACACACACACACACACACACACACACACACACACACACACACACACACACACACACACACACACACACACACACACACACACACACACACACACACACACACACACACACACACACAGGGAGAGATACATCAGTGTGTGTGCGTGAATGCTTGTGCGTGCATTGTGTTTGTACGTGTGTGTACTAACCGTTTAGACCAGCGGTAGCAGGCTTCACTGTGACCACAGCAGTTCAAGCCTGGGATACGATGACCTCCGGAACGCTTGTGTATCATCCCCTCCCTGAAACATGTTTAAATGATGAATACACAAAATAAAACAAATCTATTTTCAGCTATTCCAATAACAATGGGCATGACGGCGCAGTCATAAAGACAGGATCTGTTCATTAATCTGTTGTTCCTCACAGTCCTTTAGGTCCCAGGTCATGGATGAAGGACATCTGGCTGACGTCTATAAACTCCATCTGAGGAGAGAGAGGAACCGTATTAATGGGTATTAGATAAAGAGAGAAGTAGTAGTCAGTCCAGTTCCGGTCGCCTATAGTCTAGTGTAGTTAAGTAGTACCATAGAGATTCTATTATATTACTAGACTGGCTATGTCATAAACCCTCAAAGTTCCAGAATGGGGCCAAAATGGCAGCCATCTTGTTCAGTCTAATTGCAATGAATGGCAGTACAGGCATGATCCTGGTTTTACTTATGCAGGAAAATGAAAGTAAGGCATGTGATGTATCAGAAATTGTGTAATGGAATTATAGTCAACCTAAAATATTGACATATCATTTTAAATACAGATTATGCAGGTTTTATACACATTTTCTGTATAAATAGCCTCTAAATATATGTAAACAGAACATACATGTCTCAGATTCTTGGAAAGCTGAGAGTGCCATTACATGATACAATATCAGAAGTCCTATCATCAACTGATTTCAGACAGTGTATGGCTGTGGATTGACTGTAATTGTTTAAATAGAATTTTGGCATATTGGCAGTTAATAAAAAAAAAATGTATCCTCTAAAAATTGTCTGGCTAGCTAACACAAATACAATTCAGATAAATTCTTCAAATTTGCTATTTTACACAATATCTTATCACAGCACTGGAAAACAACCATGGTTGACCAACTCCCTGACCATCATAAGAAGGTTCATGTCCATTCTAGTATTGTAATTAATAATTCTATGAGTAGTACTCACAGTGTGGTAGTATTTTCTGTACATGGCCATCCTTAGCAGCTTGTTCAGATAATCTTCCAGCTGTTTCTGTACAGGCAACATAATAAATGCAGTATTACTACAGTAGAGATGTACTATACAGTACAATGTTTATATGATGTATATACTGTATTCGTCTATAAAGTTAATACGACAAACACACTCAAAACAC
The DNA here is from genome assembly GCF_021184085.1 of Oncorhynchus gorbuscha. Classification (NCBI taxonomy): domain Eukaryota; kingdom Metazoa; phylum Chordata; class Actinopteri; order Salmoniformes; family Salmonidae; genus Oncorhynchus; species Oncorhynchus gorbuscha. Next base: position 53,334,800 of record NC_060193.1, read on the forward strand.
ACCTACCCTTCTGCTGTAGACCTGTTCGTCTTGTGCCAACTCATCTCCGCCACGGGGTAGCTCAGGAATATGTCTGGCTTCACTCTTCTTCATTGTCCTCCTCCTCGTTGTGTGGCTGAGAGAGAGTGAGAGAAGAAAGAGCGAGAGAGAGAAGAGAGAGAGAACGAGAGAGAGAGAAGAGAGAGCGAGCGAGAGAAAGAGAGAGGGAGAGAGAGAAGAGAGAGCGAGAGAGAGAGAAGAGAGAGCGCGAGAGAGAGAGGGAGAGAGAGAGCGAGAGAGAGAAGGAAAGAGAGAGGGAGAGAGTGAGAGAGAGAGAGAGGAGAGAGAGAGAGAGACAGGGGGAGAGAGAGAGAGAGAGAGAGACAGGAGAGAGGAGAGAGAGAGAGACAGGGGGAGAGAGAGAGAGACAGGGGGAGAGAGAGAGAGACAGGGGGAGAGAGAGAGAGACAGGGGGAGAGAGAGAGAGAGAGAGAGAGAGAGAGAGAGAGAGAGAGAGAGAGAGAGAGAGAGAGAGAGAGAGAGAGAGAGAGGTAGAGAGAGAGAGAGAGGAGAGAGAGAGAGAGAGAGAGAGAGAGAGAGAGAGAGAGAGAGAGAGAGAGAGAGAGAGAGAGAGAGAGAGAGAGAGAGAGAGAGAGAGAGAGACAGGGAGAGAGAGAGAGGTAGAGTGGTAAAGAAGAAGGTAGGGTCACTCACTGCTATTGGGGAGAAATAAAATGTACATATATATATATTTTTTTTTTTCACCTTTATTTAACCAGGTAGGCAAGTTGAGAACAAGTTCTCATTTGCAATTGCGACCTGGCCAAGATAAAGCAAAGCAGTTCGACACATACAACGACACAGAGTTACACATGGAGTAAAACAAACATACAGTCAATAATACAGTAGAAACAAGTCTATATACGATGTGAGCAAATGAGGTGAGATAAGGGAGGTAAAGGCAAAAAAAGGCCATGGTGGCGAAGTAAATACAATATAGCAAGTAAAACACTGGAATGGTAGATTTGCAGTGGAAGAATGTGCAAAGTAGAAATAAAAATAATGGGGTGCAAAGGAGCAAAATAAATAAATAAAATAAAATAAATACAGTAGGGAAAGAGGTAGATGTTTGGGCTAAATTATAGATGGGCTATGTACAGGTGCAGTAATCTGTGAGCTGCTCTGACAGCTGGTGCTTAAAGCTAGTGAGGGAGATGTGTGTTTCCAGTGTTTCCAGTTTCAGAGATTTCTGTAGTTCGTTCCAGTCATTGGCAGCAGAAAACTGGAAGGAGAGGCAGCCAAAGGAAGAATTGGTTTTGGGGGTGACCAGAGAGATATACCTGCTGGAGCGCGTGCTACAGGTGGGTGATGCTATGGTGACCAGCGAGCTGAGATAAGGGGGGACTTTACCTAGCAGGGTCTTGTAGATGACATGGATCCAGTGGGTTTGGCGACGAGTATGAAGTGAGGGCCAGCCAACGAGAGCGTACATCTCGCAATGGTGGGTAGTATATGGGGCTTTGGTGACAAAACGGATGGCACTGTGATAGACTGCATCCAATTTGTTGAGTAGGGTATTGGAGGCTATTCTGTAAATGACATCGCCGAAGTCGAGGATTGGTAGGATGGTCAGTTTTACAAGGGTATGTTTGGCAGCATGCGTGAAGGATGTTTTGTTGCGAAATAGGAAGCCAATTCTAGATTTAACTTTGGATTGGAGATGTTTGATGTGGGTCTGGAAGGAGAGTTTACAGTCTAACTAGACACCTAGGTATTTGTAGTTGTCCACGTATTCTAAATCAGAGCCGTCCAGAGTAGTGATGTTGGACAGGCGGGCAGGTGCAGGCAGTGATCGGTTGAAGAGCTTGCATTTGGCCTCCCAGGTGGCGCAGTGGTTAAGGGCGCTGTACTGCAGCGCCAGCTGTGCCATCAGAGTCCCTGGGTTCGCGCCCAGGCTCTGTGGTAACCGGCCGTGACCGGGAGGTCCGTGGGGCGACGCACAATTGGCCTAGCGTCGTCCGGGTTAGGGATGTCCTTGTCTCATCGCGCACCAGCGACTCCTGTGGCGGGCCGGGCGCAGTGCGCGCTAACCAAGGTTGCCAGGTGTACGGTGTTTCCTCCAACACATTGGTGCGGCTGGCTTCTGGGTTGGATGCGTGCTGTGTTAAGAAGCAGTGCAGCTTGGTTGGGTTGTGTATCGGAGGACGCATGACTTTCAACCTTTGTCTCTCCCGTGCCCGTTTGGGAGTTGTAGCGATGAGACAAGATAGTAGCTACTACAACAATTGGAAACCACGAAATTGGGGAGAAAAAAGGGGTAAAATTAAAAAATGTAAAAAGAAGAGCTTGCATTTAGTTTTACTTGTATTTAAGAGCAATTGGAGGCCACGGAAGGAGAGATGTATGGCATTGAAGCTTGCTATATCTACTGTACCATGAAAAATCCTAACATTTCTATGATCAGAATTGGTAGTATATCATTTAGTATTTGATCACTTTACAATTTGATATGTGTGTGTGTGTCTGTGTGTGTACCTGCGGGAGGGTAGCGGTACCCTCATGAACATCTTGTATCGGACCAGTTCTCCGTGGAGGTCCATGAAGTGTTTCTCCTTTCTCTTGACCACCCAGCTGAACTCTCCATGTCTCAGCTCAATCTTAAACACTGCAGGCTGACTCTACACAGACAGAGATCAAGTGTGAATGTGTGTGTGTGTGTGTGTGTGTGTGTGTGTGTGTGTGTGTGTGTGTGTGTGTGTGTGTGTGTGTGTGTGTGTGTGTGTGTGTGTGTGTGTGTGTGTGTGTGTGTGTGTGTGTGTGTGTGTGTGTGTGTGTGTGTGTGTGTGTGTGTGTGTGTGAGCGTGCATGCGTGTGTGTGAGCGTGCGTGTATGTGAGCGTGCATGTGTGTGTGTGGGTACATGTGTGTGTGGGTACCTTGTTGACACTCCTCTGTGCCGTGATGTTGAACCTGTCCTGCGCTGTGTTGAACCTCTCCACCTCCAGTATCTTAGCAGTGATGGGGACAGTAGGGAGATAGACCCTGGCTTCAGACTCCTTAAAACCCACGGTGTGATACACAGCACTGAACCCTATACGACTGTCCCCTGGAGAGGTAGAGAAAAAGCCAATAGGATACATCTCTCATCATATCATTAATATAAAGAGCTCTCACACACACGTACACACATACACACACCTATGGTGGTAGGGTC
>NC_060193.1:53342991-53365491 GCF_021184085.1 Oncorhynchus gorbuscha
CACACCCTATACACACTCAGTGTACCGTTCCTCTTGTATAACAGAGTGTATGTGAACGAATGTACTGTGGACACAACTCCTCTAAGAAAATTCCTCAAGAGAGGAGGGGCTACCGAAATCTAAACCAGTCAGCTGCGTTGAGACAGTCATACCCTCCCCCTGGGTTCTCTCATTGGTGGAATCTGCATCACTAAGGAATTATCATGGTCCACACACACTAACACAGCCGTGACGAGGGCACAAAAACACCTCTTCCCCCTCAGAAGGTTGAAAAGTTTTGGCATGGGCCCTCAGATCTTCAAAAATGTATACAGCTGCACCATTGAGAACATCTCGACTGGCTGCATCACCACTTGTTTTGATATGGCAACTGCTTGGCATCCGACTGCAAGGTTTGAGAAAACCTTATAGGAAGAATGGGGGGGGGTAATTATAATAATCTTAGAAAGCTAAGGGAACTGAACTAACTGAACACAACCCAAGGGCACCCCCCCCCCCTTGGGTTGTGCCGTGGCGGAGATCTTTGTGGGCTATACTCAGCCTTGTCTACCTGACATGATGACTCCTTGCTGTCCCCAGTCCACCTGGCCGTGCTGCTGCTCCAGTTTCAACTGTTCTGCCTTATTATCATTGCTGGTCATTTATGAACATTTGATCTTGGCCATGTTCTGTTATAATCTCCACCCGGCACAGCCAGAAGAGGACTGGCTCCCCACATAGCCTGGTTCCGCTCTAGGTTTCTTCCTAGGTTTTGACCTTTCTAGGGAGTTTTTCCTAGCCACCGTGCTTCGACACCTGCATTGCTTGCTGTTTGGGGTTTTAGGCTGGGTTTCTGTACAGCACTTTGAGATATCAGCTGATGTACGAAGGGCTATATAAATAAATTAGATTTGATTTTGATTTGATTTAAATGACTATCGCTCCATTGCACTCACTTCTGTCATCATGAAGTGCTTTGAGAGACTAGTCAAGGATCATATCACCTCCACTCTACCTGATACCCTAGACCCACTCCAATTTACTTACTGCCCCAATAGGTCCACTGACGATGCAATCGCCATCACACTGCACACTGCCCTATCCCACCTGGACAAGAGGAATAACTGTGTATGAATTCTGTTCATTGACTACAGCTCAGTATTTAACACCATAGTACCCTCCAAACTTGTCATTAAACTAAAGACCCTGGTTCTCGACCCCGCCCTCTGCAACTGGGTCCTGGACTTTCTGATGGGACGACCACCAGGTGGTGCAGGAAGGAAACAAGATCTCCACCCTGCTGATCCTCAACACTGGGGCCCCACAAGGGTGCGTTCTCAGCCCTCTCCTGTACTCCCTGTTCACCCATGACTGAGTGGCCATGCACACTTCCAACTCAATCATCAAGTTTGCAGACGACACTACAGTGGTAGGCCTGATTACCAACAACGATGAGACGGCCTACAGGGAGGAAGTGAGGGCCCTCGGAGTGTGGTGTCAGGAAAACAACCTCTCACTCAACGTCAACAAAACAAAGGAGATGATCATGGACTACAGGAAACAGCAGAGGGAGCACCCCCCCCATCCACATCGATGGGACATTAGTGGAGAAGGTGGAAAGTTTTAAGTTCCTTGGCGTACACATCACGGACAAACTGAAATTGTCCACCCACACAGACAGCGTGGTAAAGAAGGTACAACAGCGCCTCTTCCACCTCAGGAGGCTGAAGAAATTTGTCTTGTCATCTAAAACACTCACAAACGTTTACAGATGCACAATCGAGAGCATCCTGTCGGGATGTATCACCGCCTGATATGGCAATTGCACTGCCCTCAACCGCAAGGCTCTCCAGAGGGTAGTGCAGTCTGCACAACGCATCGCCGGGGGCAAACTACCTGCCCTCCAGGACACCTACAGCATCCGATGTCACAGGAAGGCCAAAAAATCAAGGACAAGAACCACCGAGCCACTGCATGTTCACCCCGCTACCATCCATAAGTATACACACTCCTGAGTCAATATTTTGTAGAAGCACCTTTGGTGGCAATTAAAAATGGAATGACATTTTATTGGTCACATACACATGGTTAGAAGATGTTAATGCGAGTGTAGCGAAATGCTTGTGCTTCTAGTTCCGACTATGCAGTAATATCTAACAGCAATCTAACAAATTCACAACAACAACCTTATACACACAAATACACACAAATGTAAAGGGATGAGTAGAATATGTACGGTCCTTCTGTAGCTCAGTTGGTAGAGCATGGCGCTTGTAACGCCAGGGTAGTGGGTTTGATTCCCGGGACCACCCATACGTAGAATGTATGCACACATGACTGTAAGTCGCTTTGGATAAAAGCATCTGCTAAATGGCATATATATTTATGTACAAATGGATGAGTGATGGTGTGTGACATAGGCAAGATGCAGTAGATGGTATAGAATACAGTATATACATATGAAATGAGTAATGTGGGATATGTAAACATTATTAAAGTGGTGTTAGTTAAAGTGACTTGTGATACCTTTATTAAGTCAATTTATTTAAGTGGCCAGAGATTTTAGTCTGTATGTTGGCAGCAGCCTCTCTGTGTTAGGGATGGCTGTTTAACAGTCTGATGGCCTTGAGATAGAAGCTGTTTTTCAGTCTCTCGGTCCCAGCTTTGATGCACCTGTACTGACCTCGCCTTCTGGAAATTATATATTTCTGTAAAAAAAGGTCCAGAACGGCAGGCAGTCTAAGGGTCAGAGCAGACAGGGGTCAATAATCCAATAATCCAATAATCCAGCAGGTAGAATGGTCAAAACTGGGAAAAACTAGAAAACAGGAACGAGAACAGACAGGAGTAAGGGGGAAACTCAGGTAGGTTTCAAAACAAACTGGCAACAGACAAACAGAGAACACGGGTATAAATACACTGGGGATAATGGGGAAGATTGGAGACACCTGGAGGGGGGTGGATCCAAGAACAAAGACAGGTGAAACAGATCAGGGTGTGACAGGGTGAGAAAATAAAACTATTTAATCAATTTTGATTTCAGGCTTAACAACATAACAAAATTTGGAATAAGTTAAGGGGTATGAATACTTCCTTGTCTCCACCCCCTTCCAGGTGCCCATTTTCCCCATTATCCCCTGTGCATCCCCTGTTTGTCTTTTGCCAGTTCGTCTTGTCTCGTCAAGCCTACCAGTGTGTTTTCCCCATACTCCTGTTCTCTCTAGTCCCTGTTTTCTTGTCCTTCCGGTTCCGACCTATTCTTCCTGTCCTGACCCCGAGCCTGCCTGCCGTCCTGTACCTATCTGACTCTGACCTGGTTTACAAACTTCTGCCTGTCCTGACCTTGAGCCTGCCTGCCACCCAATACCTATCAGACACAGACCTGGTTACGAACCTCTGCCTGTCCTCGACCTGCCCTTTTCCTGCCTCCTGTGGTTTTAATAAACTACTCTGTATATTGAACCTTCCGTCTCCTGTGTCTGCATCTGGGTCATATCCTGATTCGTGTTAGTACGAACTGGCCATGACTGACCCAGGAGACTCAGACCAGTTCCGCAGTGCCTTCTCCTCCCAAGGAGCCATCATTGATAGACACGAGGAGTTACTTCAAGGTTTTATGGAAGGATTCCAGACCTTGGCAGAACGCCATGACCGTGCCTTGAATACATGACTGGAGCAATTGTGCAGATTGTCTGTTATGCAACCAGCCACGATGGTAACCTCCTCGTCCCTCAGTAACCCTGCGTCTCTACAGGCCACCCTGGCTTCCCATTCGACACGCTCCTTCATGCTCATCAAGTCTACTCAGGTACCTGTGGTATTGGGGTTTTCATGGCTCCAGCGACACAATCCCCTTATCAACTGGACTGCTGGTGCTATCATGGGCAGGAGCCCGTTCTACCACGCTCATTGCCTGAAGTTGGTGCAGCCTGCCCCAGGACTTCTTCCTGTGGGCTCGGAAGAAGCCTCGGACCTCTCCGCTGTTCCCGCGGAGTACCAGGACCTCCGGGAGGTTTTCAGCAAGGTTTTCAGCTCTGTTGGGTCCGGAGACCAAGGCTGTGGAAACGTACATCAATGACTTCCTGGCTGCAATGTGTACCCGTCCTTCTGCCTCCCCCTCTGTGGAGAAGAGCGACAAAACCCGGTGCCCGTGAGTCGACTGCCGGGGCCTTAATGACATCACGGTTAAGAACTGCGGAACGCCTAACATCTGGTGAGGATACGGGAAGGTGACGGAGTGGAAGACAGCCTTTAACACAGCTAGCGGATACTACGAATACCTGGTGACCCCGTTCGGTCTGACCAACGCTCCTGCGGTGTTCCAAGCCCTGGTTAACAACGTTCTCCACAACATGTTGAACCGGTTCGTGTTCGTCTACCTTGACAACATCCTTGTCTTATCCCGCTCAGCTCAAGAACACGTTCTCCACTTCTAACAAGTCCCCCAGCGTCCCCTGGAGAACCAGCTTTTTGTTAAAGCAGAAAAATACAAATTCCATCGCTCCACCTTCTCCTTCCTAGGATACATCATCACTGCTGGTAATATGCAGATGGATCCCGGGAAGGTGAGAGCGGTGGTGGATTGGCCTCAACCCACTTCCAGAGTGCAGCTGCAATGCTTCCTGGGATTTGCCCATTTCTATCGCCATTTTATACTGGGTTACAGCACCCTGGCTTCCCCCCTTTCAGCACTCACCTCTCCCATGGTCCTGTTCACATGGTCCTCAGCAGCTGACCGGGCGTTCCTGGACCTAAAGCACTGCATCACCACAGCTCCCATATTAATCCATCCGGACTGGTCCCATCAGTTCGTGGTGGAGGTCTACGCTTTGGACATGGGAGTGGGGGGCTGTCCTGTCCCAACATTCTGCCCTGGACCTAAAGCTGCATCCATGCACCTTCTTTTCCCATTGTCTTAATGCCACAGAGAGGACTTATGATGTGGAAAATCGAGAACTGCTGTGGTGAAGATGGCATTGGAGGAGTGGAGGCACTGGTTAGAGGGGGCGGAACATCCATTCATTCATGGAGGGATCACAAGAACATGGAATATCTCTGCACCGTCAATTGTCTCAATTCCAGGCAAGCTTGATTGGCCCTGCTTTTCACTCTGTTCAACTTTACCATCTCCTATTGCCCGGGGTCCAAGAATGTTAAGCTGGATGCGCTTTCACACCGATATAGCCCCGCTGCTACACCCTCAGACCCCGAGACCATCCTTCCTACCTCGTGTCTAGCGGCTGCTCTCATCTGGGGAATAGAGAACCAGGCCCGTGAGGGTGGCTTGGCTAACCGGAAGTTTGTCCCAGATGCTGCCCTCTCTCCGGTCCTGGAATGGGCTCATTACTCCAAGCTTGCCTGCCACCCTGGCTCCCTTCAGACCCTGGCCTTTGTGTGACAGCGCTTTTGGTGGCCTACCGTGGTTCCTGATGTCTCCGTGTTCATTGCCACCTGCACTGTCTATGCTCAGAATAAGACTTCATGGCATGTTCTGGCTGGCCTCCTTCAACTTCCTGTCACTTACCGTCCCTGGTCACATTGATCCCTGGACTTCGTCACTGGTCTCCCTCCATCTGATGGCAACACCACTATCCTTACGGTGGTGGACAGGTTTTCAAAGCTGCCCATTTCATTCCCCTCCCCAAGCTATCCTCAGCCAAGGAGACGGCCCAGCTCATGGTGCAACGCGTCTTCCGGATCCATGGACTTCTGGTGGACATGCTCTCCAACTGTGGTCCTCGTTCTCGTCCTGGTTCTGGAAGGCGTCCTTCACACTCATTGGGTTGTCGGCCAGCCTGTCCTCTGGGTTTCTCTCCCAGTCTAAAGGCCATTTGGAGTGAGCTAATCAGGACGTGGAGACAACTCTTCGTTGCCTCGTCTCTGCCAACCACACTACCTGGAGCCAGCAACTCGTGTGGGTGGAATACGCCTGCAACACCCTTCCCTCTTCAGCCACTGGTCTCTCACCTTTCGAGTGTTTGATGGGTTATCAGCCCCCGCTCTTCCCTGAGCAAGAAGAAGAGGTCAGCATTACCTCGGCCCAGATGTTCGTCTGCCGCTGTCGCTGTACCTGGAAGAGAGCCCGGTCTGCTCTTCTCAAGACCACCTCCAGGTATCAATGACAGGCGGACTGCCACCGGACCCCGGCTCCCTGTTATCGGCTCGGCAAGAGGGTATGGCTATCCACTCGGGATCTGCCCCTGCGGGTGGCCATTTATCGGCCCTTTTCATATCTCTAAGATTCTTAGCCGCTCTGCTGTTCGTCCCCCCTACGACTGATCTCGTCCTGCCATTTGTCTCTCTCTTGTTGTTTTAATAAACTACTCTGTGTATTGAACCTTCTGTCTCCTGTGTCTGCATCTGGGTCATATCCTGAGTTGTGTTAGTAAGGGACATACATAACAGTCAATAAGGGACGGTGGCTAGATATTTCCGGAGTGGCTCCTGCACACACACAGAAACACACACCTATCCTATCCACCCTACAAGTGAATATGTCCCTCCACCTGAGGTTGAATCTGCACATTGGTCTCCTCACTATATACACAGATTGTATTGCGAGTGCATGTGTCGTGTGTATGTGTGTGTGTGTGTGTGTGTGTGTGTGTGTGTGTGTGTGTGTGTGTGTGTGTGTGTGTGTGTGTGTGTGTGTGTGTGTGTGTGTGTGTGTGTGTGTGTGTGTGTGTGTGTGTGTGTGTGTGTGTGTGTGTGTGTGTGTGTTTGCATACATATGTGTGTGTTTATGACTGAGACTTTGGCCTGAACGCTATACCACACCCTGTGAGAATGATGCTAGAGTTAGACACACATTACACTTTACATTTTCACATTTGAGTAATTTCGCAGACGCTTTTATCCGGAGCGACATACAATCAATGCATTCAGCTAAATTAGTAAAGTAGTAAAACCACATATCACAATCATTGCTAGTCTTTGTTGGTTAATGTAGCTACTAGAGACAGAAAATTAGAAAAGTAATAGAAAGAAGTGAGACACACACATCCACACATACACACATCCACACACACACACACACACACATCCACACATACACACACACACACATACAGACTGAGTACCTGTTGCAGTGAAAAGTTGATAGGTCACTGACTTGCTGTGATCAGACCTCTGGACTTCTGTCATCTGAGGTGTCTTCTCTCTCTCTAAAATGTCCTGTATAGGTAAACAGCACAGAGTAAAGGGCAGAGAAATAATCTACCCAATAACCTCCATCATAGATCATAATCTGGCCATACTGTTGGCCACGCACAGAAACACACACGCACACAAACACACACGAACACACACGAACACACACACACTGGCTTTGCTTTAACCATTAGGTGGCGTGCTAGATCTAAGCTAGGGCTACCAGTAGGACCCCCTCCCTCTCTCTCTGCTGCCCTCCTTCACACTCTCTCTCCCTCTGTTTTTCAGTTGTGACAGTTGTTTCTGCTCCATTCAATTATGAGAAAAACTAGAGCATGTGCATGTGTGTGAGGTGTGAATGTGCCATATTTAAAAACGTTGTTTTTTCTCTTTAGAGATTTCTCATCGAATCACAGAGGAGGACATCGATCTATTGATCTTACATGGAGGCTCCAGAGAGAGAGAGAGAGAGAGAGAGAGAGAGAGAGAGAGAGAGAGAGAGAGAGAGAGAGAGAGAGAGAGAGAGAGAGAGAGAGAGAGAGAGAGAGAGAGAGAGAGAGAGAGAGAGAGAGAGAGAGAGAGAGAGAGAGAGAGAGAGAGAAATGTGGACTGCATTTCTGAAAGCATAATATTCAATGTCACTGACTCATAGAGGATGTTGATGTTGTTTGGATATTTTTGTTGTTTACCCATTTCTCTTGGCTGAGTGGTTGGAGGAGCTTTCCAGAGTCACATCACAAAACCCTGACTGTGACTCACCTTCAGTCTACGTTACTGTGTTTTCATCTGACGCATAAGAGCGCATGAAGGGGACAGAGCAAGAGAGGGACACTTTTTGGAGGATGTTGTTTTAGAAGGTCGTCTTTTCTCGCTCATCATTTATCGATTTAAAAAATGTATCTATGTAATTTAGACCAATATATAGCTCTAACAATACCATAGGAAAATGAATATCAGATCCTATTCATGTTTGTTTAATATTTTTGTACAATGCGCATATATTTAATAACATTCAAAGGCTATACTTTATTTCTTACAAGTAAAATACTTTTGTAAATGGAAGACAAGATGGGAAAGTGTGTTTTATTGCTTCAGTGTAAGACTGTTCTAAAATAGAGGCGGACTAGGAGCTTAAAACCATAAGATCCTTTACGCATCACACACACGCACTCAATAGGAATAGAAGACATGCGGAGACAAGAGCAGCGCGCCAGCCGCCCCAAGGAGAACCTCCAGCCGCGTGAATGACCCGCTGGCAGCATGCGCTCCTGGCCGAACCGAACGGACTGTCTCTCTCCCGTTAACTGCAGCTGGGAGGAGAACTACTACTTTAACGGGAGCTACCGGGGTCCCGTGCCCCCCGAAAACCTCTTCCCCATCCCAGTTCTAATGGGAATCACCATCACCTGTACTCTCCTGTTCCTGGCGGGAGTGACCGGAAATGTAATGACTATACTGGTCGTTTCTAAGTACAGAGACATGAGAACAACCACTAACCTCTACTTATGTAGCATGGCTGTCTCAGACCTGTTGATATTCCTCTGTATGCCCCCTGATGTGTATCGGTTATGGAAGTACAGGCCATGGATATTTGGAGATACATTCTGTAAGCTGTTTCAGTTCGTTAGTGAGTGCTGCACTTATTCAACCATTTTGAATATAACCGCTCTGTCCGTGGAGCGGTACCTGGCCATCTGCTTCCCACTTCGCGCCAAACGCCTGGTCACCAAGCGACGCGTCCGTGCGCTCATCCTCTTTCTCTGGCTCGTGTCGCTGTTGAGCGCGGGACCTGTCTTCGTTCTGGTGGGAGTGGAGCACGAGACTCGCCCAGCGGCGGGAAACTCTGTGACAGCTGGTGGGGCGGAAGGACAGACAGAGATAGACACTAGCGAGTGTAAACCCACCCAGTACGCGGTTGAGTCTGGGCTTCTAGCCGCCATGGCGTTGGTTAGCTCTGTGTTTTTCTTCCTGCCGGTGTTTTGTTTGACTGTGGTGTACAGTTTGATTGGACGAAGGTTGTGGAAGAGACGGAGAGAGAACAATATTGGAGCTAACGTAGCACACAGGGACAAGAGCAACAGACAGACCGTCAAGATGTTAGGTAGGGTGCAATGCATGTTGCTCATATTCAAAACCATGTTTTAACCACGGCATAATTGAGATGTTTATAATATTTTTTAAAAGGCCACAGAATTGGAGACGTTTAAAAAAGGGAAATATTGGTTCCGATACGAATGAAATCAATCAAACATTGTAACAATACAAGGATAATGCAAATAATGTAGATATAACGTTAAGCTGTGTATAAGTTTATTACAGTCAGCACAGTAACCTAATAACCATGATAACAGCCAGTCTGTAAAGCTTTACCAAAGTAATTTAATTAGGCATAACTATAGTTTCCCCTCATACCCCTTTCTGCCATTTCTCTCTCTGAAAACTGATATTTGCATTTCATGTTTTATGGTTGGAATACATTTTATGTGCCTCCCCTCCTCCCTCAATTCCCCCTTCCCCCTCTATTATTATTAGCATAAAAGGATACATCCAATATTACAAACATTTATTATCTGTCTCCCCTCTCCTTCTCTCTCTCTCTCCAGCTGTAGTGGTCTTTGCCTTCGTCCTGTGCTGGCTGCCTTTCCACTTGCATCGTTACCTTATGTCCCATTCCTCCGAGGGCTCCTCTCCTCTCTGGTCTCTCTTCACCCAGTACTGCTCCCTTGTTTCCACTGTCCTCTTCTATCTCTCGGCTGCCATCAACCCTGTCCTCTATAACACCATGTCTAGGAAGTACCGGTCAGCTGCTGCCCAACTGTTTGGTCTACAGGAGACTCAACCACCCAGAGGGAGAACAGCAAGCACTGTCAAAGGAGAGAGTTCACCTGCCTGGACAGAGTCCACTGTTAGCCTGTGACTGTAGCCAATTTGGATGGTGAATGGGCGCTGATTTTGACATGTAGTTGTTGTGATCAAACTCTTCTTGTGTGTTTCTCATCAGTGACCACTGCTTTCCCTGGTTGATCAAACTCAAACAGGCACCATTATGGACCATCAAGGATTCATTGGTCTTTAATCCAAGAGAGCACCGTCTTACGCATAACGTCCATGGACGTTGATTATTGATTGAAATTTGGTCAGTCCGCCCTGCCCTTGCGTTTAACATATTAATTGAATTAGCCTCAAGGACTCTGAATAAGACTGTTGCTTTGATGTCACAACCCGCCCGGCAAAGACAGACAAAGGCGTTTGAGAAGATGTTTTATAAAATATTTATAAGGTGTTTCTGTCACCCAAAAAGAAGCACACCATTAGCAACAACAACTATTAAACGGTTCTTGAAACAGACACCTATGTATTTTCTACAAATCACACATGCAACACACATACAAACCAAAATAGTTATTACGCTTGCCTTAACTGATATGTGAACTGTATTCTGGATGACAAAGAAAAGCACTGTAGACCGTGATGCACTTCTCTGTACCCTGAGAGAGGGACTGAAGTACTGTGTGTGTGTTTGTTTATGTTGAGTGATTGGGTGTGTTGGGGTGGTGTGTTTATGGTGAGTGACGGTGTGTGTGTTTATGGTGAGTGACTGTGTTGGTGTGTTTGGCAGTGTGTGTAGATATAGGTAACATTTTTTTGCTATAATAGCATGTACAGTAGGCTAATTATACCGCCAGCCTTACTCTGTAAATAGCAGCTTAGTAACAGTTCAATCTGATTGGTATTAGTCTTGGCTTATCCTATAAGTACTTACAAAGCAGCCACTGCCTTGGACTCCAGAATTCTGACATGGCAACCAGGACTCAGAGCATTTCATGTTATTCTGTACATAAATCCGAGACACTCCATTTAGTATAATATGTTATGTTTCATATAGTATGTATTAATTTGTGGATGTCCATCATCCATTTCATATGATATGTTATGAAATAGAATTCGTATTATATGTTACAAATTTGCTAAACGCATAATATGTTATGAATCTGAAACACGAATCTGCAATATATACAATATGCTCCGAATTTGCATAACATATGATACGTAACGAATTGTAGCTAGGTGGCTAATGTTAGCTTGGCTAGGGATTAAGGTTATAGTTACGTTTAGGAGTTAGGTTAAAAAGTTAGGGGAAGGGTTAGCTAAAAGGGTTAAGGTTAGGCTTATGAGAAGGGTTAGCTAAAATGCTAAGTAGTTGCATAGTACCTAAAAAGTAGTAAGTAGTTGAAAAGTTGCTAATGTGCTAAAGTTGTCCATCATGAGATTTGAACTCGCAACCTTTGGGTTACTAGACATCTGCATTATACACGTACTCATCATCCTACAGTGCATTTGGAAAGTATTCAGACCCCTTGTCTTTTTCCACATTTTGTTACATTACAGCCTTATTCTAGAATTGATTAAATTGTTTGTTTTTTCATCATCAATCTACACACAATACCCAATAATGACAAAGCAAAAGCAGGTTTTTAAAAAGGTTTGCTCATTTATTACAAATAAAAAACTAAAATATCACATTTCCATAAGTATTCAGAACCTTTACTCAGTACTCAGTACCATTTGCTCAGTACGTCCTCCAGACGTGACTCTTGGCATTCAGGCCAAAGAGTTCAATCTTGGTTTCATCAGACCAGAGAATCTTTTTTCTCATGGTCTGAGAGTCCTTTAGGTGCCTTTTGGCAAACTCCAAGCGGGCTGTCATGTGCAATTTACTGAGGAGTGACTTTTTGGGGGGGAAAAAGTCAAGGGAACTGAATATTTTCTGAATGCACTGTATTTCATTTTTATCTTGAGTAACCATCTGTTTTATGTAACCATACAAAACTTAACATATCATACTAATTTGAGTGTCCCAGATTTTCATTTACAATGTTAAGTCTAGTCTATGAGACCAGGCTGGGTATGGACTTAAAGACTACAAGTAAGGACTGCAGAACCAATCTGCAAATATGAACCACAAACATCACCTGGAAAAAGACTTAAAATGTGGAAATGCTACTACAGACATGGCACTTCAGCCCAAATTAATGTAACGCTTAACTATGTATCCATGTTTGTACCGCTATAATAATCTGTACTATGCCTTTACAAACTATAATCGAACAAAACACTGTATGTATTTTAATATTGATCCATATCATCAGGTTGCCAACTTGGTCTGAACTCATTCCGGGAGATAAAAATGATTCAACATTGTTTACGTGTCATTTTTTACATTTCAGACATAAGTAGTTTAACGCCATCATGACGGAGAAGTGCACACATGGGTAGCCTACAAACACACAGATTTCATCCTCACCTCTCCCCCATCTTCTCCTCCTCTTTATTTCACCTTCTCTGCTTTCCTCTCGTCTCAGTGCATTTAAGTCAGGCAGCCTCAAAGCCACCCATCCTCAAGGGTCATCACTAGTTCTCACAGCCATAATTATGGCTACACCCCGCCTATTTCTACAATTTATCTTCTTAAAATAGAATTTTAAGCATAACTCTAACCTTTACCACACTGCTAACCTTGTGCCTAACCCTAACCTTAATTTAAGACTGAAAAGTACAGTTTTGTGTTCATGAATTTTACGACAAGACAATTTTGACATTGTGGTTGTGGTAACAAGTGATAACCATCTTCAAGTTAGGTTCAAAGGACCCTTCTGTCGCATCTGAGGCTTTCTGAGTTGCCTGATCAATAAGTCCTATAAGACAGAGTAAGGACAGGAGGAGAGAGGGAAATAAAGAGGTCAGAGAGAGAAACAAGGGATGGAAAGAGGAAGAAGGAAAGTGAGAAAGACATTGATGGTGGTACATAGAATATGAGGAGCGGAGAAATGAATGAATGAGGTAAGGATGAGTCGGAGAGAGAGGAACTTGGAAGTAAGAGAGCACTTGAGAAAAGATTGATTCAGAAATTATAGATATAGAAAGAGTCAATGAGTTACTCTGCATCACTTGTGAGATGCAGTGTGTGTCTCAAGAGACAGGAGGAAGAATTTTATTTCTGTGATTTAATGCCTCCTGTTATCCAGTGAGATGCTATCGAGGCCACTTGGGAATAAATCACAAGCTATTACTGGACACAGGCGCGTGCACACACACACTCAAACAAACACACTGAGAGACGGAGGGGAGCGAGAGAGGGAGAGACAGAACGTGAGAGGAAGGCTGAGAGAGAAGAGAAAGACAAAGAGAGTGAGAGAGGATCGATGGCAATGTTCCTGCACAAATCAGTGTGTCGAAGAAGAGGCTGCATGTGCTTTTGTGCATCTCTCCTCTCCGCTGCTCTCTTCTCCAGACACACACAGTTCAGTCAGGGATATAGTGGCCATTAAATAGGAGATTCTCCCTAAAACTGTATGTGAAGGTTGCATATTTTCACAGCGTCGGCTGATTCATGTCTGGCTGTACCTCAAATGATACCTTATTCCCTACAGTACCTTCGGAAAGTATTCAGACCCCTTGCCTTTTTCCAAAATTTTGTTAGGTTGCAGCCTTATCCTAAAATTGATTTAATTGTTATTTTCCCCTCTTCAATCTACACACAATACCCCATAATGACAAAGCAAAAAATATTTTTTAGAAATGTTAGCTAATTTATTAAATAAATAACTGAAATATCACGTTTACATAACTATTCAGACCCTTTACTCAGTACTTTGTTTAAGCATCTTTGGCAGCGATTACAGCCTCGAGTCTTCTTGGGTATGACGCTACAAGCTTGGCACACCTGTATTTGGTTTCTTCCATTCTTCTCTGCAGATCCTCTCAAGCTCTGTCATGTCGGATGGGGAGCGTCGCTGCACAGCTAGTTTCAGGTCTCTCCAGAGATGGTTCAAGTCCGGGCTCTGGCGTGCCACTCAAGGACATTCAGAGTCTTGTCCCGAAGACACTTGCGTTGTCTTTGCTGTGTGCTTAAGGTCGTTTTCCTGTTGGTAGGTGAACCTTCGCCCCAGTCTGAGGTCCTGAGCGCTCTGTAGCAGGTTTTCATCAAGGATCTTTCTGTACTTTGCTCTGTTCATCTTTGCCTCGATCCTGACTAGTCTCCCAATCTCTGCCACTGAAAAACATCCCCACAGCATGATGCTGCCACCAAATCAAATGTATGTATATAGCCCTTTGTACATCAGCTGATATCTCAAAGTCTAAAAACAGCCTAAAAACCCAAACAGCAAGCAATGCAGGTGTTGAAGCACGTTGGCGAGGAAAAACTTCCTAGAAAGGCCAAAACCTAGGAAGAAACCTAGAGAGGAACCAGGCTATGAGGGGTGGCCAGTTCTCTTCTGGCTGTGCTGGGTGGAGATTATAACAACATGGCCAAGATGTTCAAATGTTCATAAATGACCAGCATGGTCAAATAATAGGTCTGGGACAGGTAGCACGGCGAACAGGTCAGGATTCCATAGCTGCAGGCAGAACAGTTGAAACTGGAGCAGCAGCACGGCCAGGTGGACTGGGGACAGCAAGGAGTCATCATGCCAGGTAGTCCTGAGGCATGGTCCTAGGGCTCAGGTCCTCAGAGAGAGAGAGAAAGAATGAGATAATTAGAGAGAGCATACTTAAATTCACACAGGACACCGGATAAGACAGGAGATGTACTCCAGATATATCAAACTGACCCTAGCCCCCCAACACATAAACTACTGCAGAATAAATACTGGAGGCTGAGACAGGAGGGGTCAGGAGACACTGTGGCCCCATCCGATGACAACCCCGGACAGGGCCAAACAGGAAGGATATAACCCCACCCACTTTGCCAAAGCACAGTCCCTACACCACTAGAGGGATATCTTCAACCACCAACCACCAGGGGGGGGCGCCAACCCAGACAGGAAGATCACATCAGTGACTCAACCCACTCAAGTGACGGCATGAAAGAGCCCCAGTAAGCCAGTGACTCAGCCCCTGTAATAGGGTTAGAGGCAGAGAATCCCAGTGGAAAGAGGGGAACCAGCCAGGCAGAGACAGTAAGGGCGGTTCGTTGCTCCAGAGCCTTTCCATTTACCCTCACACTCCTGGGCCAGACTACACTCAATCATATGACCCACTGAAGAGATGAGTCTTCAGTAAAGACAAAGGTTGAGACCGAGTTTGCGTCTCTCACATGGGTAGGCAGACCATTCCATAAAAATGGAGCTCTATAGGAGAAAGCCCTGCCTCCAGCTGTTTGCTTAGAAATTCTAGGGACAATTAGGAGGCCTGCGTCTTGTGACCGTAGCGTACGTGTAGGTATGTACGGCAGGACCAAATCAGAGAGATATGTAGGAGCAAGCCCATGTAATGCTTTGTAGGTTAGCACGAAAAACTTGAAATCAGCCCTTACCTTGACAGGAATCGAGAGCATCCTGGCGGGCTGTATCACCGCCTGGTACGGCAACTGCTCCACCCTCAACCGTAAGGCTCTCCAGAGGGTAGTGAGGTCTGCACAACGCATCACCGGGGGCAAACTACCTGCCCTCCAGGACACCTACACCACCCGATGTTACAGGAAGGCCATAAAGATCATCAAGGGCCACAACCAGCCGAGCCACTGCCTGTTCACCCCGCTATCATCCAGAAGGCGAGGTCAGTACAGGTGCATCAAAGCTGGGACCGAGAGACTGAAAAACAGCTTCTATCTCAAGGCCATCAAACTGTTAAACAGCCACCACTAACATTGAGTGGCTGCTGCCAACACACTGACACAACTCCAGCCACTTTAATAATGGGAATTGATGGGAAATTATGTAAGTATATCACTAGCCACTTTAAACAATGCTACCTTATATAATGTTACTTACCCTACATTATTCATCTCATATGCATACGTATATACTGTACTCTATATCATCGACTGCATCCTTATGTAATACATGTATCACTAGCCACTTTAACTATGCCACTTTGTTTACATACTCATCTCATATGTATATACTGTACTCGATACCATCTACTGTATCTTCCCTATGCTGCTCTGTACCATCACTCATTCATGTATCCTTATGTACATATTCTTTATCCCCTTACACTGTGTATAAGACAGTAGTTTTGGAATTGTTAGTTAGATTACTTGTTGGTTATTACTGCATTGTCGGAATTAGAAGCACAAGCATTTCGCTACACTCACATTAACATCTGCTAACCATGTGTATGTGACAAATAAAATTTGATTTGATTTGTGTAGGGAGGCTAGCACTGGAGTAATATGATCCAATTGTTTGGTTCTAGTCAGGATTCTAGCAGCAGTATTTAGCACTAACTGAAGTTTTTTTAGTGCTTTATCCAGGTAGTCGGAAAGTAGAGCATTGCAGTAGTCTAACCTAGAAGTAATCAAAGCATGGATTAATTTTTCTGCATCATTTTTGGACAGAAAGTTTCTGATTTTTGCAATGTTACGTAGATGGAAAAAAGCTGTCCTTAAAACAGTCTTGATATGTTCGTCAAAAGAGAGATCAGGGTCCAGAGTAACGCCAAGGTCCTTCACAGTTTTATTTGTAAGTCGCTCTGGATAAGAGCGTCTGCTAAATGACTTAAATGTAAATGTAAAATTTGAGACGACCGTACAACCATTAAGATTAATTGTCAGATTCAACAGAAGATTTGGACCTAGAACAAGCATCTCTGTTTTGTCTGAGTTTAAAAGTAGAACGTTTGCAGCCATCCATTTCCTTATGTCTGAAACACAGGCTTCTAGCGAGGGCAATTTTGGGGCTTCACCATGTTTCATTGAAATGTACAGCTGTGTGTCATCCGCATAGCAAAGAAAAGTTAACATTATGTTTTCGAATGTCATCCCCAAGAGGTAAAATATATAGTGAAAAAGAACCACCATGCTTCACCTTAGGGACAATGCCAGGTTTCCTCCAGACGTGACACTTGGCATTCAGGCCAAATAGTTCAATATTGGTTTCATCAGAGAGAAAATCTTGTTTCTCATGGTCTGAGTCTTTAGGTGCCTTTTGGCAAACTCCAAGAGGGCTTTCATGTGCCTTTAACTGAGGAGTGGCTTCCGTCAGGCGGCCAACTCTAGGAAGTCTTGGTGGTTCCAAACTTCATCCATTTAAGAATGATGGAGGCCACTATGTTCTTGGGGACCAGCAATGTTGCAGAAATGTTTTGGTACCCTTCCCCAGATCTGTGCCTTGACATAATCCTGTCTCGGTGCTCTATGGACAATTCCTTCAACCTCATGGCTTGGTTTTATCTCTGACATCACTGTCAACTGTGGGACCTTATATAAACAGGTGTGTGTCTTTCCAAATCATGTCCAATTAATTGAATTTACCACAGGTGGACTGCAATCAAGTTGTAGAAACATCTCAAGGATGATCAATGGAAACAGGAGGCACCTGAGCAAAAATGTGAGTCTCATAGAAAAGGGTATTAACACTTATATAAATAAGTAATACATATTTCAGTTTTTATATTTAATAAATTAGCAAACATTTCTAAAAACCTGTTTTCACTTTGTCATTATGGGGTATTGTGTATAGATTGCTGAGGATTTTCTATTTATTTAATAAATTTTAGAATAAGGCTCTAACGTAACAAAATGTGGAAAAAGTCAAGTGGTCTGAATACTTTCCGAAGGCACTATATATCGTGCACTACAGTGACCAGAGCCAAATGACACTATTCCTTATTCAGAGAGTGTTGTGACGACGGTGATAAATACCAGTCCCCTGTTGAGACTGACTGCCTGACTATCTCATCATCACAAACACTCCTCCATGCACACACGGCACACAAGCAAGCACATTGAGAGGCACCAGGTCGGTCCCAGTGGTTGGCCCCTAGAGCAGTTTTGCTGCCTGGCAAAGGGACCAACTGCAAGAAATGGCACATGGGATCTAACCAACCGCAATGTGGTTGCTCCCAACTGGCGCAGTGGTCTAAGTGCAAGAGGTGTCACTGCAGTCCCTGGTTCAAATCTAGGCTGCATCACATCCGGCTGTGACTGTCCCATAGGGCAGTGAACAATTGGCCCAGCGTCATCTGGGATAGGCTGTCATTGTAAATAAGAATTTGTTCTTAACTGACTTGCCTAGTTAAAAATGTATTTTTCCTACCACCACAAAGCATATCATATAACCACTGTATGAACAGGAAATCAAACAATAAACTATGACACACAAAACAAGAGGTTTCAGTCAAGGTCAGAAAAAATTAAACATTTATTGGGCATAAATATATTATATAACACAGGCTACCGATACAGTTAGGTCTTACATACAGAGGGTAGTATTTGCAAAATCTATACATTAAAATTGATATGGCAGTTTATTTTATATAATGCATATGAAATAGTCTAACATTAACAATACAAAGTAGTAGAAATGTATGCTATTTTTTTTCCTTTCAAATCGTAGCCCATGACAACATTGGAATGTTTGTTTTGATAAGTGTGAGGTACAAATATGTTGTTGTTTTGTTTTGGTTTCAGACTAATATATATTTTTAATACATACAAGTGGGACTGTTACCCATTTAATCTCTAATCTCTCATATTCAAATTCCGTATTTTCAGTTTCAATTTGTTTTACTATTAATCAGACTAAAAAAAGTAACCAATCAGAAGGCTGGGTTGCTGGGCAGAAGTATCTGTTTTGTTCAGGACCGACTAGGTGAGCAAGACTAGAAGGGTCTAAAGATTTTCCAAAATATAAATCTTACAGGGTGTACCCTGCTCACACTGACAAGTAGCCACTGGGCCAAGCCCTGGAAACACTAGCCAAAAGCCTTTAGGAAACATATTATTGGTGATATCACAGGCCTAACATTGGCCTACCATTATCCTAACCTTAGCCTATAACATTAGGCATTATTAGGGAGTATGGACAGGAGTATTTTGTGACCATGTGTCCTAACCATCCTGGTCAATTCACATGGTCAGGGAAAACTCCTGTCCCTAGACATGAGGAATTACTTGGCTGTAAAAGGCTTGGGGGAGATTTAACACATCAGGAACGATTTGGCTGTAAAAGGCTTGGGGGAGATTTAACACATCAGGAACGATTTGGCTGTAAAAGGCTTGGGGGAGATTTAACACATCAGGAACGATTTGGCTGTAAAAGGCTTGGGGGAGATTTAACACATCAGGAACGATTTGGCTGTAAAAGGCTTGGGGGAGATTTAACACATCAGGAACGATTTGGCTGTAAAAGGCTTGGGGGAGATTTAACACATCAGGAACGATTTGGCTGTAAAAGGCTTGGGGGAGATTTAACACATCAGGAACGATTTGGCTGTAAAAGGCTTGGGGGAGATTTAACACATCAGGAACGATTTGGCTGTAAAAGGCTTGGGGGAGATTTAACACATCAGGAACGATTTGGCTGTGAAAGGCTTGGGGGAGATTTAATACAACTTCAGGAATGATTTGGCTGTAAAAGGCTTGGGGGAGAGTTAACAACAGGACATATCAACAGTCTTCTTTCTAACTGAGACAGGTGGACAGGAAAGACTGACACAACATGACAAAGTCACGTCAGATGACAGAGTAACGCTGTATGACACAGCAACACCAAATGACCCAACAGTGCCAGACGACTCAGTCACAACAATGACGTGGTCCAAACTCCAGACGACATAGTAATGCCAATGTAACAGAGTGCCCGGCAGGCAGCTGTGTGTCTGGTATCAAAACAAGAAGCTGTCTGATGAAAAACATCACGGATCTCGCAGGACAGACACTTACCCTGTGGGCTAAGGGTCTACCGCTGTAAAAGTGCTCCATATAATCTGTTAGTTGTACTTGCCTCATTTTAGCGTCAATACTACATCTCTTAAACGTATAATAACTCTGCACTGACTATCAATTCTAAGCAAACACACTGGACAGAAAATAATCACCAAGGTTCTTTATACGAAGACAAGCTGGGAAAAGTATTCCTCATCATCCTCATCCTCGTCGGTCTGACTGACATCCGATTTGATTGTTGTAGTCTTTTTGACCTTTCCTCAGTGTGAAATCAGCGTGTTAAAACTCAATAAAGGGGTAGTATATTTAACAACAGAACATTTAATACATTTAGCTTCACAAATAAAATAAACATAAAAACAAAAATATGAAAGAAGCGTAAATCACAGATCAAGTTATGTCTTTCCTTTTTGAGAGGATAATAATGTGACAGGAATAATAATGCTGTGTGGTCACAGAGGGAACATCAAGGAACCCTTGAGAACGTAGATAACATTGAAAGGAACGACTTTGGCAGAAAGAAACCAAACAGATATGATATCAAACACGTCTTAATCTATAACATTAGGCAGTATAAACGACAAATTAAGGCAACTATTGTTCTGACTCCCCGAGACACCACACACCTTCCCACTGAGGAGGCACTGTACATCGTCCCAAGACTGTGTTAGCCCCTGGAACTAAAGCCTAGGGCATTAGCCATGCGGAGCTAACCTGAGTCTTCAAGTCTCGTCATCCTGTCTGAATAATGGAAACTCTTACAGGATCCCGGTTCAAAAGGTAGAATTAAAGTCAGTCCCGCCACCCTCTGCCGTCCTCTTCAAGCACTGGTTACAGTAACTGGTAAAGAGTACCTTCATACCTTATTTAACCTTCAGTGTACCTTCATAAACTCTCCGGGAAAAAAGCTGCTACCTAGAGCATTTAAGGGTTCTTCGACTGTCCTCCATTGGAGGGTTCTACGTGGAACCCAAAAGAGTTCTCCTATGGGGACAGCCGAAGAACCCTTTTGGAACCCTTTTCTCTAAGAGTGTACATTATTTAACCACCAGTGCCCCCTCAGAGTTGTACGTTACGTCGTGCTTCTGCTTAAATCCCAATACAGACGCCAACATAACCTTAATATCAGAAAAGGTAACGTTTCTGAAGACACTCTGTGTGTTTTCTCCAGCTGTCTAAAATCTTTACCAATATAACCTGGCTAACGGTTTGCTACATCTCTTAATGCACACAGAAAACCACACAGGCTAGTCATAACCGTGAAATCATGACACCCATAACAATTCTAAAGCCACCATTATTGGTGTTATGACGTGACGGTCACGTGGTTATGGATAAGAGCCAGTTCTGTGTGTCAGAGACGAGATGACAAGGACAGACATTTGGTTACCATGTTAAAAACGGCACTGATACAGACATACAGAATAATGAAACAACTACAGGTTTTCCCAACAACTGTAAGAGAATACATGAGATATGTAATTGGCTACTGAGAGTACGAAATGCTGGCCTTAAATCAAACATCTAAAATAACATCCAACAAAAACAGAAAAATGATCATAATAACAATATAACATGCTACGAGAGAAAAAACAAATTAGTACATTTATAACTACACTTACATTTGTCTCTTAATTTTTATTTTTTTAACAATAAATAACTGAAAAGATTGCACTGTAATTGGCTTGTAAAGTACTGTATGCAAATATTCTATCGTATATAAATAAAGGTATAGAACCAAGAGAAATTTTAGCGTAACTTTCCCATCGACTTTGGCAAAGGTGTTGGAGCAGTTAAAGGCTCTGCTAACTGACGAGTAGGAGCGAAGCACAGCTTAGATAGAGAGAGAGAGAGAGAGAGAGAGAGAGAGTGGGATGATAACAGTAGGCGTGAAGCACAGCTTAGAGAGAGAGAGAGAGAGAGAGAGAGAGAGAGAGAGAGAGAGAGAGAGTGGGATGATAACAGTAGGCGTGAAGCACAGCTTAGAGAGAGAGAGAGAGAGAGAGACAGAGAGAGAGACAGAGAGAGAGAGAGAGAGGGATGATAACAGTAGGAGTGAAGCACAGCTTAGAGAGAGAGAGAGAGAGAGGGATGATAACAGTAGGAGGAGCGAAGCACAGCTTAGAGAGAGAGAGAGAGTGGGATGATAACAGTAGGGGCGAAGCACAGCTTAGAGAGAGAGAGAGAGTGGGATGATAACAGTAGGCGTGAAGTACAGCTTAGAGAGAGAGAGAGAAAGAGAGAGAGGGATGATAACAGTAGGAGTGAAGCACAGCTTAGAGAGAGAGAGAGAGAGAGAGAGAGAGAGAGAGGGATGATAACAGTAGGAGTGAAGCACAGCTTAGAGAGAGAGAGAGAGAGAGAGAGAGAGAGAGAGAGAGAGAGAGAGAGAGAGAGAGAGAGAGAGAGAGAGAGAGAGAGAGAGAGAGAGAGAGAGAGAGAGAGAGAGTGGGATGATAACAGTAGGAGTGAAGCACAGCTTAGAGAGAGAGAGAGAGAGAGAGAGAGAGAGAGAGAGAGAGAGAGAGAGAGAGAGAGAGAGAGAGTGGGATGATAACAGTAGGAGTGAAGCACAGCTTAGAGAGAGAGAGAGAGAGAGAGAGAGAGAGAGAGTGGGATGATAACAGTAGGAGTGAAGCACAGCTTAGAGAGAGAGAGAGAGAGAGAGAGAGAGAGAGAGAGAGAGAGAGAGTGGGATG
>NC_060193.1:53372991-53407991 GCF_021184085.1 Oncorhynchus gorbuscha
CTTAAGCCATTTTGCCACAACTTTGGAAGTATGCTTGGGGTCATTGTCCATTTGGAAGACCCATTTGAGACCAAGCTTTAACTTCCTGACTGATGTCTTGATATGTTGCTTCAATATATCCACATAGTTTTCCTCCCTCATGATGCCATCTATTTTGTGAAGTGCACCAGTCACTCCTGCAGCAAAGCCCCTGATTTGCACTTTTCGCACCCAAGTACATTAATCTCTAAGAGACAGAACGTGTCTCCTTCCAGAGCGGTATGATGGCTGCATGGTCCCATGGTGTTTATACTTGCATTCTATTGTTTTTACAGATGAACGTGGTACCTTCAGGCATTTGGTAATTGCTCCCAAAGATGAACCAGACATGTGGAGGTCTACAATTATTTTCTGAGATCTTGGCTGATTTCTTTTGATTTTCCCATGATGTCAAGCAAAGAGGCACATAGTTTGAAGGTAGGCCTTGAAATACATCCACACGTGCACCTCCAATTGACTCAAATGATGTCAATTAACCTATCAGATGCTTCTAAAGCCATGACATAATTTTCTGGAATTTTCCAAGCTGTTTAAAGGCACAGTCAACTGAGTGTCTGTAAACTTCTGACCCACTGGAATTGTGATACTGTCACGCCCTGATCATAGAGAGCCCTTGGTTCTGTATGGTATTGTAGGTCAGGGCGTGACTAGGGGGGTGTTCTAGTTTTTTCTATTTCTATGTTGGTGTGCTTGGTATGGTTCCCAATTAGAGGCAGCTGATTATTGTTGTCTCTAATTGGGGATCATATTTAAGTTTTCTATTGTACCCACCTGTGGTTGTGGGATATTGCTTTGGTTGGTGCTGATGTTGTGCTCTGACTGCACGTTTGTTATTCTTTGTTGTAAGTTTCACTATTAAAGAGAATGTGGAACTCTACGCTGCGCCCTGGTCCACTCATTTCAACAAACGTGACAGATACAGTGAATTCTAAGTGAAATAATCTGTCTGTAAACGAGTGTTGGAAAAATGACTTGTGTCATGCACAAAGTAGATGGCCTAACTGACTTGCCAAAACTATAGTTTGTTAACAAGAAATTTGTGGAGTGGTTGAAAAATGAGTTTTAATGACTCCAACCTAAGTGTATGTAAACTTCCGGCTTAAACTGTAACAGTCCACTCACTCCATTCCAGCCGTCCTCCCGTCAGCAGCCTCCTGTGACGGAAACCCACGCACCGCCAGACAAACACACCCTTACCTTTGAGTGCAGAGGGTACAGTCTTGGTGGTAGAGAAGGTATGCGTGTCCGAGAAGGGTCCCTCCCCTGCATCACTACATGCCTGGATCCTGAACCGGTAACTGGTGGACTCTGTCAGGCGCTGCACCTTGTAAGTATGACTGGGACCTCTGTAGATACACACAAACCTGGACAGAAAGACAAGGTTGAGAGGTAAGAAGAGAGAGAGAAACGAGAGAAGAAGAGAGAGAACGAGAGAGGAATAGAGTGAGAGAGAGAAAGGGAGAGGAGTCCAGTCTAATAACATGATGAGAGCAGGCTCTCATAAAGAGAGAACAATAAGGAGTCTAATAACATGATGAGAGCAGGCTCTCATAAAGAGAGAACAATAAGGAGTCTAATAACATGATGAGAGCAGGCTCTCATAAAGAGAGAACAATAAGGAGTCTAATAACATGATGAGAGCAGGCTCTCATAAAGAGAGAACAATAAGGAGTCTAATAACATGATGAGAGCAGGCTCTCATAAAGAGAGAACAATAAGGAGTCTAATAACATGATGAGAGCAGGCTCTCATAAAGAGAGAACAATAAGGAGTCTAATAACATGATGAGAGCAGGCTCTCATAAAGAGAGAACAATAAGGAGTCTAATAACATGATGAGAGCAGGCTCTCATAAAGAGAGAACAATAAGGAGTCTAATAACATGATGAGAGCAGGCTCTCATAAAGAGAGAACAATAAGGAGTCTAATAACATGATGAGAGCAGGCTCTCATAAAGAGAGAACAATAAGGAGTCTAATAACATGATGAGAGCAGGCTCTCATAAAGAGAGAACAATAAGGAGTCTAATAACATGATGAGAGCAGGCAGTGGAAAGAGGTAGCTGGGGAAGGAGGGAGGGAGAGCTTCCGCTAGGATAGAGAAGTGTCTGTAACTTCACCTGAAGCATTTATGGTAGGGGAGTACACACACACACACACTTATTTTAGGGTATATCAGCTGTTGTTATGTTCTCTTTATTGCATATATGCGTATGACCAGTCAACCCAGTAAACAGGACAAGTCCATCTCTGCACAACGAAATAATCTGTTTTTACTCTCAGGACATTTCCATAATCATCAGTGCTGGCAGACTGTGTGTGTGTGTGTGTGTGTGTGTGTGTGTGTGTGCGTGCGTGCGTGCGTGCGTGCGTGTGTGTGTGTGTGAGCGTGCATGTGTGTGAGCGTGCATGTGTGTGTGGGTACCTTGTTGACACTCCTATGTGTGTGTGTGTGTGTGTGTGTGTGTGTGTGTGTGTGTGTGTGTGTGTGTGTGTGTGTGTGTGCGCGTGTGTGTGTGTGTAAGTAAATGATGAGTTATGACCCAGGGTTGTTTTGACAAGGCATTTAACACACCACACACCAGGGCCAAGCAATTAACACACCACTTAGCCTGAAATAAACACACACTCACTCTGAGATCATTACATAGCAGGTACAACCCCATCAAAACGCATGTCTGTCCGTCTCTGTATGTATGTCTGTCTGTCTCTGTATGTATGTCTGTCCGTCTCTGTATGTATGTCTGTCCGTCTCTGTATGTATGTCTGTCCGTCTCTGTATGTATGTCTGTCCGTCTCTGTGTGTATGTCTGTCCGTCCGTCCGTCCGTCCGTCCGTACATACGTACGTATGTATGGAGGAAGGGTGGCTACAAGCTCCGAGCTTCAAATGGACAAAAATTAAATCAGCGAGAGACCGGTGTCGAAACATGAGGATAAGAAGAGAGAGGGGGAGGCAGAGGTGTAGTTATTTCACTGCATCTTACAGAGAGAGAAGGGGACAGGCAGACAGACAGACAGACAGACCGGTGTCAGGACACCACATGAGTTTGAAAAGGTCATTGTAGAAATGAAAACAATATTTGCTGTTTGGTCATTTGATATGTCTTTGTTTACTGCCAATAATACTGTCCTCCTCTCCTAAACCCCCCTCTCTCTCCCTCTGCCCCTTTTCTCCTCTCTCTCTCTCTCTCCCTCTGCCCCTTTTCTCCTCTCTCTCTCTCTCTCTCTCTCTCTCTCTCTCTCTCTCTCTCTCTCTCTCTCTCTCTCTCTCTCTCTCTCTCCCTCTGCCCCTTTTCTCCTCTCTCTCTCTCTCTCTCTCTCTCTCTCTCTCTCTCTCTCTCTCTCTCTCTCTCTCTCTCTCTCCCTCTCTCTCCCTCTGCCCCTTTTCTCCTCTCTCTCTCTCTCTCTCCCTCTGCCCCTTTTCTCCCCTCTCTCTCTCTCTCTCTCTCCCTCTGCCCCTTTTCTCCTCTCTCTCTCTCTCCCTCTGCCCCTTTTCTCCTCTCTCTCCCTCTGCCCCTTTTCTCTCTCTCTCTCTCTCTCTCTCTCTCTCTCTCTCTCTCTCTCTCTCTCTCCCTCCCTCTCTCTCTCTCTCTCTCTCTGGTTACCATAGCAATATGTCAATTACAGAGATTCCAGGTAATTCAGCCCTAATACTGTCTGGTTAGGAGCGGCAGGGGAGAAGAGGGACTAGGAAAATGTGAGGAGGGTAGAGGAGAGGGGGTCTCCAATACTGCCAGTTAAATCCATTTAGCTCTGATGATGCCCTTTCTACCCTGCAGAGACACATGCAGAGAGATAGAGAGGGAGGGAGAGAGAGAGAGGGAGGGAGAGAGAGAGGGAGGGTGGGATAGAGAGGTAGAGGGAGGGTGAGATAGAGAGGAAGTAGAGGGGTAGAGAGAGGGAGGGTGAGATAGAGAGGAGGTAGAGGGGGAGAGAGAGAGGGTGGGGGAGGGAGAAGAGGAGAGAGATAGAGGGTGGGGGATAGAGAGGGGGTAGAGATAGAGAGAGGGAGGGTGAGAGAGAGGGAGGGTGAGAGAGAGAGAGAGAGAGAGAGAGGGAGGGTGGGATAGAGAGAGGGAGGGTGAGATAGAGAGGAGGTAGAGAGGGAGTGAGATAGAGAGGGAGGGTGAGATAGAGAGGAGGTAGAGAGGGAGTGAGATAGAGAGAGGGAGGGTGAGAGAGAGGGAGGGTGAGATAGAGAGGAGGTAGAGGGGGAGAGAGATCGAGCGTGGGGGAGGGAGAGGAGGAGAGAGATAGAGGGTGGGGGAGGGAGAGGAGGAGAGAGATAGAGGGTGGGGGATAGAGAGGGGGTAGAGGGAGAGAGATAGAGGGTCGAGGATAGAGAGGGGGTAGAGGGGGATAGAGAGGAAGTAGAGGGTGGGGGAAGAGAGATAGAGAGAGGGGGGGGATAGAGAGGAAGTAGAGGGTGGGGGAGAGAGATAGAGAGAGGTAGATGGGGATAGAGAAAGGAGGGATAGAGAGGAGGTAGGGGGATAGAGAGAGAGGGGTATAGAGAGGAGGTAGAGGGGATATAGAGAGGGGGATAGAGAGGAGGTAGAGGGGGAGAGAGAGGAGGTAGGGGGATATAGAGAGAGTGGGGATAGAGGAGGTAGAGGGTGAGAGAGAGGAGGTAGGGGGGTATAGAGAGTGGGGATAGAGAGGAGGTAGATGGGGAGAGAGAGGGAGTAGAGAGGAGGCAGAGGGGATATAGAGAGGGGGGATAGAGAGGAGGTAGAGGGGGAGAGAGAGGAGGTAGGGGGATATAGAGAGAGTGGGGATGGAGAGGAGGTAGATGGGGATAGAGAAAGGAGGGATAGAGAGGAGGTAGGGGGATAGAGAGAGGGGGATAGAGAGGAGGTAGAGCGGAAATAGAGAGGGGGACAGAGAGGAGGTAGAGGGGGAGAGAGAGGAGGTAGGGGGATATAGAGAGAGGGAGGATAGAGAGGAGGTAGAGGGGGAGAGAGAGGGGGGGTAGAGAGGAGGTAGAGGGGGAGAGAGAGAGGGGGTAGAGAGGAGGTAGATGGGGATAGAGAGAGGGGAGATAGAGAGGAGGTAGGGGGATAGAGAGAGGGGGGGATAGAGAGGAGGTAGAGGGTTATAGAGAGGGGGATAGATAGGAGGTAGAGGGGATATAGAGAGAGGGGGGATAGAGAGGAGGTAGAGGGGGAGAGAGAGGGGGGTAGAGAGGAGGTAGATGGGGATAGAGAGAGGGGGATAGAGAGGAGGTAGGGGGATAGAGAGAGAGGGGGGATAGAGAGGAGGTAGGTGGGATAGAGAGGTGGTAGGGGGGATAGAGAGGAGGTAGAGGGGATATAGAGAGAGGGGGATAGAGAGGAGGTAGAGGGGATATAGAGAGAGGGGGATAGAGAGGAGGTAGGGGGATATAGAGAGAGGGGGGTAGAGAGGGAGGTAGAGGGGATATAGAGAGGGGGGATAGAGAGGAGGTAGAGGGGGAGAGAGAGGAGGTAGGGGGATAGAGAGGAGGTAGAGGGGATATAGAGAGAGAGGGGATAGAGAGGAGGTAGAGGGGATATAGAGAGAGGGGGATAGAGAGGAGGTAGGGGGATATAGAGAGGTGGGATAGAGAGGAGGTAGAGGGGATATAGAGAGAGGGGGAGATAGAGAGGAGGTAGAGGGGATATAGAGAGAGGGGGATAGAGAGGAGGTAGAGGGGATATAGAGAGAGGGGGATAGAGAGGAGGTAGGGGGATATAGAAAGAGGGGGATAGAGAGGAGGTAGAGGGGATATAGAGAGAGGGGGATAGAGAGGAGGTAGAGGGGATATAGAGAGAGGGGGGATAGAGAGGAGGTAGGGGGATATAGAGAGAGGGGGGGATAGAGAGGAGGTAGAGGGGATATAGAGAGAGGGGGGATAGAGAGGAGGTAGAGGGGATATAGAGAGAGGGGGATAGAGAGGAGGTAGAAGGGGAGACTGCTAAATGCAGCTAAACTCCTCATAATTAAATGTTCTTAACAGAAGCAATGAGTCAATATTCATCAGTCTGACATGTGTCAGGAACCACACTGATCCATTAAATGCATTACAGACTTGTTTAAGGGCACTTGCTAGGCTCCTGGTCAGAAGTAGTGCACTATACAGGGAATAGGGTGCCATTTGGGATGCAGCCTAGCCTGCATTTATTTTCCTACTCCGGCTTGGTGAATACAAGCAAACGCCACATTCGAGTGATGCGATAACACCCGCGACAAAAACCTGTGTAGCCGATAGCTATACACGGACACCAGGACCTTGACAAACCTAGCTGAGTGAGTGATGACAATGACAACACACCAGTCTGATGTGTTCAACAAGATCACTTTGGGATGTTTTACCTTGCCTCGCTGGCTTGCTAGGTAATCAATCCTCCAGAGATATCTGCGATGTGGTAGACGATAACAGTCTGACTACGTGTTTGCTGACTTGCATGAGCTGCGTCTGAAGTCGGACGTGATCGTATTTACTTCTGTGTAAACAAACCAATGTTTTGATTAAGATCTGCGACTTTGGATGGTGACCGGAAACGGCTCTATAAGGACAGGAGTTTTTCCTGACCACAAGACAATGTCAGCTTGTAACTAGAACCCCGAGTTTTTCCTGACCACAAGACAATGTCAGCTTGTAACTAGAACCCCGAGTTTTTCCTGACCACAAGACAATGTCAGCTTGTAACTAGAACCCCGAGTTTTTCCTGACCACAAGACAATGTCAGCTTGTAACTAGAACCCCGAGTTTTTCCTGACCACAAGACAATGTCAGCTTGTAACTAGAACCCCGAGTTTTTCCTGACCACAAGACAAGGTCAGCTTGTAACTAGAACCCCGAGTTTTTCCTGACCACAAGACAAGGTCATCTTGTAACTAGAACCCTGAGGTATTCCTGGGCACAAGACAAGGTGTTAACTAACCTCCAGACGAGCTTCAATGCCATACAACTCTCCTTCCATGGCCTCCAATTGCTCTTAAATGCAGGGGAAACTTAATGCATGCTATTCAACCGATCGCTGCCCGCACCTGCTCGCCTGTCCAGCATCACTACTCTGGACGGCTCTGACTTAGACTACGTGGACAACTACAAATACCTAGGTGTCTGGTTAGACTGTAAACTCGACTTTCAGACCCACATTAAGCATCTCCAATCCAAAGTTACATCTAGAATTGGCTTCCTATTTCGCAACAAAGCATCCTTCACTCATGCTGCCAAACATACCCTCGTAAAACTGACCATCCTACCGATCCTCGACTTCGGTAATGTCATCTATAAAATAGCCTCCAACACTCTACTCAACAAACTGGACGCAGTCTATCACAGTGCCATACATTTTGTCACCAAAGCCCCATATACTACCCACCATTTGCGACCTGTATGGTCTCGTTGGTTGGCCCTCGTTTCATACTTGTCGCCAAACCCACTGGCTACAGGTTATCTACAAGTCTCTGCTAGGTAAAGCCCCGCCTTATCTCAGCTCACTGGTCACCATAGCAGCACCCACTCGTAGCATGCGCTCCAGCAGGTATATCTCTCTAGTCACCCCCAAAGCCAATTCCTCCTTTGGTCGTCTTTCCTTCCAGTTCTCTGCTGCCAATGACTGGAACGAACTACAAACATTTCTGAATCTGGAGACTCATATCAATTCAATTCAAGGGGCTTTATTGGCATGGGAAACGTGTTAACATTGCCAAAACAAGTGAGGTAGATAATATACAAAAATGAAATAAACAATAAAAATGAACAGTAAACATTACACACACAGAAGTTTCAAAACAATAAATGTCATATTATATATGTATATATATACACAGTGTTGTAACAATGTACAAATGGTTAAAGTACATATCTCCCTCACTAGCTTAAAGCACCAGCTGTCAGAGCAGCTCACAGATCACTGCACATAGCCCATCTGTAAACAGCCCATCTATCTACCAACCTCATCCCCATCCAGTATGTATTTATTTATCTTGCTCCTTTGCACCCCAGTATCTCTACTTACACATTCAGCTTCTGCACATCTACCAGTCCAGTGTTTAATTGATATATTGTCATTACTTCGCCACCATATCTTACCTCATTTGCACTCACTGTATATAAACTTGTTGTTTTCTTTTGTTCTACTGTATTATTGACTGTATGTTTGTTTATTCCATGTGTAACTCTGTGTTGTTTGTGTCACACTGCTTTGCTTTATCTTGACCAGGTCGCAGTTGCAAATGAGAACCTGTTCTCAACTACCCTACCTGGTTAAATAAAGGTTAAATAAAAAATAATAAGGTCAGCTTGTAACTAGAACCCTGAGTTTTTCCTGGGCAGGTCACTTGGCCAGCAACACTTCAGGGCCCAATAGGGGTACAGTATGTACTTCAATGAGAGCTGTCTGGTGGGGGGTGACCGTATGGGTATGAAGGAGGAGATGGGGAGGGGTATATACTCACCAAGCTGAGAAAGCAGTTCAGCTCTGCTAGAATAGAAGGGTATGTATTTTATTTGATCTTTTTATTTAACTAGGCAAGTCAGTTAAGAACAAATTCTTAATTTCAATGACAGCCTAGGAACAGTGGGTTAACTGCCTGCTCAGGGGCAGAACGACAGATTTGTACCTTGTCAGCTCTGGGGTTTGAACTTGCAACCTTCCGGTTACTAGTCCAACGCTCGAACCACTAAGCTACCCTGCCACACCGTATGTTGGCATTGTGGGGGTCATAGTGGACAGTCGGTTAATTACCGCACCGTCAGTTAGTCCACAACCCTCTGGCCTAGGCTAGGGATGCCAGGATGTCAACCACACCAGTCATCCATGTCGTAATGTGGCTGTGGCTAGGGATGCCAGGATGCCAACCACACCAGTCATCCATGTCGTAATGTGGCTGTGGCTAGGGATGCCAGGATGCCAACCACACCAGTCATCTATGTCGTAATGTGGCTGTGACTAGGGGTGCCAGGATGCCAACCACACCAGTCATCCATGTCGTAATGTGGCTGTGGCTAGGGATGCCAACCACACCAGTCATCCATGTCGTAATGTGGCTGTGGCTAGGGATGCCAGGATGCCAACCACACCAGTCATCCATGTCGTAATGTAGCTGTGGCTAGGGATGACAGAATGCCAACCACACCAGTCATCCATGTCGTAATGTGGCTGTGGCTAGGGATGCCAACCACACCAGTCATCCATGTCGTAATGTAGCTGTGGCTAGGGATGCCAGGATGCCAACCACACCAGTCATCCATGTCGTAATGTGGCTGTGACTAGGGATGCCAGGATGCCAACCACACCAGTCATCCATGTCGTAATGTGGCTGTGGCTAGGGATGCCAACCACACCAGTCATCCATGTCGTAATGTAGCTGTGGCTAGGGATGCCAACCACACCAGTCATCCATGTCGTAATGTGGCTGTGACTAGGGATGCCAGGATGCCAACCACACCAGTCATCCATGTCGTAATGTAGCTGTGGCTAGGGATGCCAACCACACCAGTCATCCATGTCGTAATGTAGCTGTGGCTAGGGATGCCAAGATGCCAACCACACCAGTCATCCATGTCGTAATGTGGCTGTGACCAGGGGTGCCAACCACACCAGTCATCCATGTCGTAATGTAGCTGTGGCTAGGGATGCCAGAATGCCAACCACACCAGTCATCCATGTCGTAATGTAGCTGTGGCTAGGGATGCCAAGATGTCAACCACACCAGTCATCCATGTCGTAATGTAGCTGTGGCTAGGGATGCCAGAATGCCAACCACACCAGTCATCCATGTCGTAATGTGGCTGTGACCAGGGGTGCCAACCACACCAGTCATCCATGTCGTAATGTAGCTGTGGCTAGGGATGCCAGAATGCCAACCACACCAGTCATCCATGTCGTAATGTGGCTGTGGCTAGGGATGCCAAGCCTACCCATTACCCAAGGCACTGCTAGGCAGACAGACAGTCTCTCTAATTCTCTCACTTATCCTTTATTATCTCCCTTCTCTTCCCTTCCCTTCACCCTCCCTCCACTTTCCCTCCTTCCCTCGCTCCCTCCTCCTACCTCTACTTCCCTACCTCTCTATTTATTTCCCCCCTTCTTCAGTCTGTTCTCTAATGGACAGCCTGGTTGACCAGTTCATGGTTCTAATTAGTTCTGTAGTCTAGATGTTCTCATCGTGAGTTCTCCCTAGATCTACTGGTTACTGTCATTTCCTCTACCTATCTCCCCACACACACACGCATGCACACACGCACTAATCACTCACACAATGTGTTTGAAGTATTTTCCTTCAGTAGAACTGTGATATGTAATATGGTTATTTACCAGATGCTTTTATCTAGAACGTACATAACATTGAGCCATTGGAACCATTGGAGTGTAGTAGCTGTGTGTGTGTGTGTGTGTGTGTGTGTGTGTGTGTGTGTGTGTGTGTGTGTGTGTGTGTGTGTGTGTGTGTGTGTGTGTGTGTGTGTGTGTGTGTGTGTGTGTGTGTGTGTGTGTGTGTGTGTGTACTCTATACTCTACCTGTGGTTCTTATCTTCCATCTGTAGTGTGTAGAACATGTCATTGGAGAGCAGGGCGCGGGTGTGTGTGTGTGCAGCGTTCTCCCCCCACTTCAGTTTCAGGCTCTGGGGGCCGGCAGCCGAACATTCCAAAGGAGGAGGAGCCGGAGGGAGGGGGCGTGTCCTAGCCACCAGGGGTGGGCTCAACGGGCCACAGCCAATCACATTCACCGCTTGGATCTGCACACTGAGAGAGAAAGAGAGGGAGGGGTTAGGATAAATTGAGTGCGTGAAAGTTACTTTGTCCATAACCAGTTTGGGTGTGTGTGTGTGTGTGTGTGTTTGTATTAGTATTTATTAGGGATCCCCATTAGTTCCTGCAGCAGCTACTCTTCCTGGGGTCCAAACACATTAAGGCACTTCCATCACACATAAGAGAAGATCAATCAGTCCATCATATAACATTATTACACCACTACACATCTACAATACAAACTGTACGGTCTGTGTCTGAGTACTAATGTTGGTTAATAGCAGAAGAGAGGCAGCATTAGAGGTGCTGGGTGTTTTCCTCTGTCCATTGCGTCATGACTGACCCCTAACCTCACCTAGCCGGCATCCATCTAACCCAGTCTCTCATAACTGATATTTTCCGTTCCCCAAAACAAGTCACTTGCAAAAATCTGCAAACTTTCAATAAATTCCCTGGTTCTCCTGAAATCCCGGTTGGAGGATTCCTGGAATCAGGGGGGAATAAGAAAGAAATGCGGAATGCTCCAACAGGATTTCTGGAAAACCAGGGAATTTGGCAACCCTAGTCTTGCCTTTCAACATCATCCCTATGGAGTAACTAGGAATAGAGAGGAATAAAAAGAGGAATAGCAATCATATCAACCTGAATCATCTAGAGTCATCTCATCCAGCATATTACAGTTATAACGCTGTATTAGATCTGTTCTCAGACCTGTTCAGACAGTTCCTTAACCTCTATGGCCCTCTATGGCCAGTCCTGAATGACACGTCAGGAATATATTATGTCTGGTAAGATGAGGACTTACTGTGTTGTTGTTCCATCTATTTTCTGTTGTTTACTAGAGTCCCTCCATTGTCCTGTTGTCTTTTCCAGGAACCCTCCTCGCTCTCTCTCTCTGGACAATCTCACTTCCTTTCCCTCACTCTCTCCCCCCCCCTCTCTCTGGACGATCTTGCTTCCTTTCCCTCACTCTCTCTCTCTGAACGATCTTGCTTCCTTTCCCTCACTCTCTCTCTCTGAACGATCTTGCTTCCTTTCCCTCACTCTCTCCCCCTCTCTGTCTGGACGATCTTGCTTCCTTTCCCTCACTCTCTCCCCCTCTCTCTCTCTGGACAATATTGCTTCCTTTCCCTCACTCTCCCCCCTCTCTCTCTGGACAATATTGCTTCCTTTCCCTCACTCTCTCCCCCTCTCTCTCTCTGGACAATATTGCTTCCTTTCCCTCACTCTCTCCCCCCTCTCTCTGGACAATATTGCTTCCTTTCCTTCACTCTCTCCCCCTCTCTCTCTCTGGACAATATTGCTTCCTTTCCCTCACTCTCTCCCCCTCTCTCTCTCTGGACAATATTGCTTCCTTTCCCTCACTCTCTCCCCTCTCTCTCTCTCTCTCTGGACAATATTGCTTCCTTTCCCTCACTCTCTCCCCCTCTCTCTCTCTGGACAATATTGCTTCCTTTCCCTCACTCTCTCCCCCTCTCTGGACAATATTGCTTCCTTTCCCGCACTCTCTCTGGACAATATTGCTTCCTTTCCCTCACTCTCTCCCCCACTCTCTGGACAATATTGCTTCCTTTCCCTCACTCTCTCCCCCTCTCTCTCTGTCTGGACAATATTGCTTCCTTCCTCTCTCTGTCTGGACAATCTTCTCTCTCTCTCTCATTACCTTAATTATTTTACTGTCTGACATTTACCAACAGTAGCCTTTTCCTGATGACACACACACACACACACACACACACACACACACACACACACACACACACACACACACACACACACACACACACACACACACACACACACACACACACACACACACACACACACACACACACACACACACACACACACACACACACACACACACACACACACACACCCAGTGGTTGACACCTTCTCCTAGTTCCTCATTGATCATAAAGGAGTATTTTAGATGCAGACACCAGTTGACAGTTCCAGTCAAACAAACCTACAGAAGCACATTCTCCACAGACAGACAGGCATAGAGAGAAGCTCACAGACACACACACTTAACATAGACTAAAGTTACATCTAACTACTGAACTTAACATGGACTAAACTTACATATAACTACTGAACTTAACATGGACTAAACTTACATCTAACTACTGAACTTAACATGGACTAAACTTACATCTAACTACTGAACTTAACATGGACTAAACTTACATCTAACTACTGAACTTAACATGGACTAAACTTACATCTAACTACTGAACTTAACATGGACTAAACTTACATCTAACTACTGAACTTAACATGGACTAAACTTACATCTAACTACTGAACTTAACATGGACTAAACTTACATCTAACTACTGAACTTAACATGGACTAAACTTACATCTAACTACTGAACTTAACATTGACTAAACTTACATTTAACTACAGTAGCCTTTTCCTGATGACACACACACACACACACACACAC
This sequence comes from Oncorhynchus gorbuscha, assembly GCF_021184085.1. NCBI lineage: Eukaryota > Metazoa > Chordata > Actinopteri > Salmoniformes > Salmonidae > Oncorhynchus > Oncorhynchus gorbuscha. The sequence continues at coordinate 53,386,204 of NC_060193.1, forward strand.
ACACACACACACACACACACACACACACACACACACACACACACACACACACACACACACACACACACACACACACACACACACACACACACACACACACACACACACACACACACACACACACACACACACACAGGTTGTAGTTACTCCACCACACCAAACAGAAAGTGTAGAAGATGACGAGAGAGAAGAGGACAGGGGAGAAAATGAAAGAGAGAGAGAGACATAAGAGGGCAGAATGAAGGAAGAGAGGGAGGGAGGGTTAGATGGTGAAGATGAGAATAGTTTTGAGTATCAGATAATTAAATCTATCCTTCCTCTGGTCCGCTTTGTTTTATCCTTGTTAAATTGAAAACACTAAGACGGTCTGAGACACTAAGATGAACAAACACTTTCCTATCAAAAAAGAGAATGAGTTTTTCCACTGGTCGCCCTATGGAGAGGTCGACCGATTAATCGGAATGGCTGATTAATTGTCATGTTTTGTCTTATATCATCTTGTCATTTTGCTTTTCCTTTTGTTCGTTTCCCCCTGCTGGTCTTATTAGGTTCGTTCCCTTTTTCTATCCCTCTCTCTCCCCCTCCCTCTCTCTCCTCTCTCTATCGTTCCGTTCCTGCTCCCAGCTGTTCCTATTCCCCTAATCATCATTTAGTCTTCCCACACCTGTTCCCGATCCTTTCCCCTGATTAGAGTCCCTATTTATTCCTTTGTGTTCCGTTCCTGTCCCGTCGGTTCCTTGTATTGTATTCACCATGCTGTGATTGCGTTTCGCCCTGTCCTGTCGTGTTTTTGCCGTGATTGTGTATCACCCTGTCCTGTCGTGTTTTGTGCCTTCATCAGATGCTGCGTGTGAGCAGGTGTCTCAGTCGACTACGGCCTGCGCCTACCCGAAGCGACCTGCAGTCTGTGGCCGCTTCTCCAGTTGTTTCCCCTCTACAAGTCTAGAGGATTTCTGTTATTCCGTTTTGGACTTTAATAAACTCTGTTTCTGTTAAGTCGCTTTTGGGTCCTCTTTCACCTGCATGACAGAAGGAACCGACCAAGGAATGGACCCAGCGACTACAGACGCTCGTTACACTGCCGTCGAGATCCAAGGAGCCATGCTCGGCAGACACGAGCAGGAATTGTCCGCTGCTCGCCATGCCGTGGAGAACCTGGCCGCTCAGGTTTCCGACCTCTCTGGACAGTTCCAGAGTCTACGTCTCGTGCCACCCGTTACTTCCTGGCCTGCCGAGCCTCCAGAACCTAGGGTTAATAACCCACCTTGCTACTCCGGGCAGCCCACTGAATGCCGCTCCTTTCTCACGCAGTGTGAGATTGTGTTCTCTCTCCAACCCCACACATACTCTAGAGAGAGAGCTCGGGTTGCTTACGTCATTTCACTCCTTACTGGCCGGGCTCGAGAATGGGGCACAGCTATCTGGGAGGCAAGGGCTGATTGCTCTAACAAATTCCAGAACTTTAAAGAGGAGATGATTCGGGTTTTTGACCGTTCAGTTTTTGGTGGGGAGGCTTCTAGGGCCCTGGCTTCCTTATGCCAAGGTGAACGGTCCATAACGGATTATTCCATTGAGTTTCGCACTCTTGCTGCCTCTAGTGAGTGGAACGAGCCGGCGCTGCTCGCTCGTTTTCTGGAGGGACTCCACGCAGTGGTTAAGGATGAGATTCTCTCCCGGGAGGTTCCTTCAGATGTGGACTCTTTGATTGCTCTCGCCATCCGCATAGAACGACGGGTAGATCTTCGTCACCGGGCTCGTGGAAGAGAGCTCGCATCAACGGTGTTTCCCTGCTCCGCATCGCAACCATCTCCCTCCTCTGGCTTTGAGACTGAGCCCATGCAGCTGGGAGGGATTCGCATCTCGAATGAGGAGAGGGAACGGAGGATCACCAACCGCCTGTGCCTCTATTGCGGAGTTGCTGGACATTTTGTTAATTCATGTCCAGTAAGAGGCCAGAGCCCATCAGTAAGCGGAGGGCTACTGGTGAGCGCTACTACTCAGGTCCCTTCATCTAGATCTTGTACTACTATGTCGGTCCATCTACGCTGGACCGGTTCGGGTGCTACATGCAGTGCTTTGATTGACTCTGGGGCTGAGGGTTGTTTCATGGACGAAGCATGGGTTCGGAAACATAACATTCCTTTCAGACCGTTAGACAGGCCTACGCCCATGTTTGCCTTAGATGGTAGTCATCTTCCCAGTATCAAATTTGAGACACTACCTTTAACTCTCACAGTATCTGGTAACCACAGTGAGACTATTTCTTTTTTGATTTTCCGTTCACCGTTTACACCTGTTGTTTTGGGTCATCCCTGGCTAGTATGTCATAATCCTTCTATTAATTGGTCTAGTAATTCTATCCTATCCTGGAACGTTTCTTGTCATGTGAAGTGTTTAATGTCTGCCATCCCTCCCGTTTCTTCTGTCCCTACTTCTCAGGAGGAACCTGGCGATTTGACAGGAGTGCCGGAGGAATATCATGATCTGCGCACGGTCTTCAGTCGGTCCCGAGCCAACTCCCTTCCTCCTCACCGGTCGTATGATTGTAGTATTGATCTCCTTCCGGGGACCACTCCTCCTCGAGGCAGACTATACTCTCTGTCGGCTCCCGAACGTAAGGCTCTCGAGGATTATTTATCTGTGTCTCTTGACGCCGGTACCATAGTGCCTTCTTCTTCTCCGGCCGGGGCGGGGTTCTTTTTTGTTAAAAAGAAGGACGGTACTCTGCGCCCCTGCGTGGATTATCGAGGGCTGAATGACATAACGGTTAAGAATCGTTATCCGCTTCCCCTTATGTCATCAGCCTTCGAGATTCTGCAGGGAGCCAGGTGCTTTACTAAGTTGGACCTTCGTAACGCTTACCATCTCGTGCGCATCAGAGAGGGGGACGAGTGGAAAACGGCGTTTAACACTCCGTTAGGGCATTTTGAGTACCGGGTTCTGCCGTTCGGTCTCGCCAATGCGCCAGCTGTTTTTCAGGCATTAGTTAATGATGTTCTGAGAGACATGCTGAACATTTTTGTTTTTGTCTATCTTGACGATATCCTGATTTTTTCTCCGTCACTCGAGATTCATGTTCAGCACGTTCGACGTGTTCTACAGCGCCTTTTAGAGAATTGTCTCTACGTAAAGGCTGAGAAGTGCTCTTTTCATGTCTCCTCCGTTACTTTTCTCGGTTCCGTTATTTCCGCTGAAGGCATTCAGATGGATTCCGCTAAGGTCCAAGCTGTCAGTGATTGGCCCGTTCCAAGGTCACGTGTCGAGTTGCAGCGCTTTTTAGGTTTCGCTAATTTCTATCGGCGTTTCATTCGTAATTTCGGTCAAGTTGCTGCCCCTCTCACAGCTCTTACTTCTGTCAAGACGTGTTTTAAGTGGTCCGGTTCCGCCCAGGGAGCTTTTGATCTTCTAAAAGAACGTTTACGTCCGCTCCTATCCTCGTTACTCCTGACGTCACTAGACAATTCATTGTCGAGGTTGACGCTTCAGAGGTAGGCGTGGGAGCCATTCTATCCCAGCGCTTCCAGTCTGACGATAAGGTTCATCCTTGCGCTTATTTTTCTCATCGCCTGTCGCCATCTGAGCGCAACTATGATGTGGGTAACCGTGAACTGCTCGCCATCCGCTTAGCCCTAGGCGAATGGCGACAGTGGTTGGAGGGGGCGACCGTTCCTTTTGTCGTTTGGACAGACCATAAGAACCTTGAGTACATCCGTTCTGCCAAACGACTTAATGCCCGTCAAGCTCGTTGGGCGTTGTTTTTCGCTCGTTTCGAGTTTGTGATTTCTTACCGTCCGGGTAGCAAGAACACCAAGCCTGATGCCTTATCCCGTCTGTTTAGTTCTTCTGTGGCTTCTACTGATCTCGAGGGATTCTTCCTTATGGGCGTGTTGTCGGGTTGACAGTCTGGGGAATTGAAAGACAGGTTAAGCAAGCACTCACGCACACTGCGTCGCCGCGCGCTTGTCCTAGTAACCTCCTTTTCGTTCCTGTTTCCACTCGTCTGGCTGTTCTTCAGTGGGCTCACTCTGCCAAGTTAGCTGGTCATCCCGGTGTTCGAGGCACTCTTGCGTCTATTCGCCAGCGCTTTTGGTGGCCGACTCAGGAGCGTGACACGCGCCGTTTCGTGGCTGCGTGTTCAGACTGCGCGCAGAAGAAGTCTGGTAATTTTTTTTCTGCTTCTGCTCCTGGTCTTGCTGGGTCTCAGTCTGTTCCCTGCCATCGCATCTCTCCTGTTCTTGTCCCTGCCCTTGCTGTGTCTCAGTCTGTCCCTAGTTCTCATTTTTTTTTTAGAGTAGTACCCTAGTTTCCCTTTTTATCGTTTTTCGTTACGGTCCTGAGGAGAGGAGTTGGGTTCTTTCTCGGGACGTGCTGGACCGTTTGATCTATGATTTCCTCCGTTGCCGCCAGTGTTCCTCCTCGAGAGCGCCAGGAGGCGCTCGGTGAGTGGGGGGGGGTACTGTCATGTTTTGTCTTATATCATCTTGTCATTTTGCTTTTCCTTTTGTTCGTTTCCCCCTGCTGGTCTTATTAGGTTCGTTCCCTTTTTCTATCCCTCTCTCTCCCCCTCCCTCTCTCTCCTCTCTCTATCGTTCCGTTCCTGCTCCCAGCTGTTCCTATTCCCCTAATCATCATTTAGTCTTCCCACACCTGTTCCCGATCCTTTCCCCTGATTAGAGTCCCTATTTATTCCTTTGTGTTCCGTTCCTGTCCCGTCGGTTCCTTGTATTGTATTCACCATGCTGTGATTGCGTTTCGCCCTGTCCTGTCGTGTTTTTGCCGTGATTGTGTATCACCCTGTCCTGTCGTGTTTTGTGCCTTCATCAGATGCTGCGTGTGAGCAGGTGTCTCAGTCGACTACGGCCTGCGCCTACCCGAAGCGACCTGCAGTCTGTGGCCGCTTCTCCAGTTGTTTCCCCCTCTACAAGTCTAGAGGATTTCTGTTATTCCGTTTTGGACTTTAATAAACTCTGTTTCTGTTAAGTCGCTTTTGGGTCCTCTTTCACCTGCATGACATTAATTAGGGCCGATTTCAAGTTTTCATAACAATCGGTAATCGGTATTTTTGAGCGCCGATTTGACGTTTTAATTTTAATTTTTACACCTTAATTTAATCTTTATTTAACTTGGCAAGTCAGTTAAGAACACATTCTTATTTTCAATGACGGCCTAGGAACGGTGGGTTAACTGCCTTGTTCAGGGGCAGAAAGACAGATTTTCACCTTGTCAGCTCGGGGAGATCCAATCTTGCAACCTTACAGTTAACTAGTCCAACGCAATAACGACCTGCCTCTCTCTCGTTGCACTCCACAAGGAGACTGACTGTTACGCAAATGCAGTAAGCCAAGGTACGTTGCTAGTTAGCATTAAACTAATCTTATAAAAAACAATCAATCATAATCACTAGTTAACTACACATGGTTAGCCTCCCGGGTGGCGCAGTGGTTAAGGGCGCTGTGCCACCAGAGACTCTGGGCTCGCGCCCAGGCTCCGTCGTAACCGGCCGCGACCGCGAGGTCCGTGGGGCGACGCACAATTCAATTGGCGTAGAGTCGTCCGGGTTAGGGAGGGGTTGGCCGGTAGGGATGTCCTTGTCTCATCGCGCACCAGCGACTCCTGTGGCGGGCCGGGTGCAGTGCGCGCTAACCAAGGTTGCCAGGTGTACGGTGTTTCCTCCGACACATTGGTGCGGCTGGCTTCCGGGATGGATGCGTGCTGTGTTAAGAAGCAGTGCAGCTTGGTTGGGTTGTGTATCGGAGGACGCATGACTTTCAACCTTCGTCTCTCCCGAGCCCATATGGGAGTTGTAGCGATGAGACAAGATAGTAGCTACTAACAATTGGATACCACGAAAAGGGGGGTAAAAAATGACTGTGTTAATCTGATTGACAAGTATCTAAGTATCTGACTGAGCGGCGGTAGGCAGAAGCAGGCATTCATTCAAACAGCACTTTTGTGCGTTTTTCCAGCAGCTCTTCGTTGTGCGTCAAGCATTGCCCTGTTTATGACTTCAAGCCTATCAACTCCCGAGATGAGGCTGGTGTGACCGAAGTGAAATGGCTGGCTAGTTAGCGCGCACTAATAGTGTTTCAAACGTCACTCGCCTCTGAGCCTGGGTGTGGTTGTTTCCCTTGCTCTGCATGGGTAATGCTGCTTCGATGTGGTGGCTGTTGTCGTTGTGTTGCTGGGCCCAGAGAGATGGACGGAAGCTATACTGTTACACTGGCAATACTAAAGTGCCTATAAGAACATCCAATAGTCAAAGGTTAATGAAATACAAATGGTATAGAGGGAAATAGTCCTATAATTCCTATAATAACTACAACCTAAAACTTCTTACATGAAAATGTTAAAAGTTAAAAGGAACCACCAGTTTTGATATGTTCTCATGTTCTGAGCAAGGAACTGAAACGTTCGCTTCCTGACATGGAACATATTGTGGCTTTTTTGGTCCTCCAATAATCGGTATCGGCGTTGAAAAATCATAATCGGTCGACCTCTAGTCTTGATATGAATTAGTATCCAGGGGAAATGGACTGTAACCAATCAGAAGGAGTGATTGATGGATACACATGCAAATGCACTCAAATACATAAGAGGGACAGTATTACCCAGTCAGTAGTGTTATTCTAACTAAACTAGGTAAGAAAAACAGTGACAATAACAGCCACACACACACACAGATCTACAAACATTTGCTAACATGAATAGCCGCACACACCCATAGAAGCACACTTTACTCATTGTCTCACAGAATCACAAAAGCTTAGTGTGAACAACAACCAATCACACAACTCCCTTTCTTAATTCCTAGAAACACACGGTATGATTACTGCTATTAGTGCTGCTAAGTGGACCAACATCATCTCAGACGCAATCTCGATTACAACCCTGAATATTCTGCTGGGACTGGAAATAGTGTGTGTGTGTGTGTGTGTGTGTGTGTGTGTGTGTGTGTGTGTGTGTGTGTGTGTGTGTGTGTGTGTGTGTGTGTGTGTGTGTGTGTGTGTGTGTGTGTGTGTGTGTGTGTGTGTGTGTGTGTGTGTGTGTGTGTACCTGTACTGTCTGTCTGGCTGAAGGTCTGTGATCAGGTGACTGGTTCCTGTATCCACGGTAATGAGTTGATCGTCCAGACTGATGATGTAAGACGTTATATCCGCCCCATTACAGTTAGGCTCCTCCCACTTCAGGAAGAGGCAGGTGGAGGGGGACTGATCTGATTGGAGCTGGTCAAGCAGGAAGAAAGAAGAGACTGCGTCGGGATTAGTCGCTGGAGTCTGGAAGGTCATCTGTTCACTGTAAGGCCCCGCCCCCGCTTGGTTCACCGCCTGGCGAAGTGGAGAGAGAGAAAGAGAGACAGAGCGAGTGAACAACAGAGAGAGTGAGAGACAGAGAGAGTGAGAGACAGAGAGAGTGAGAGACAGAGAGACCAAGAGAGAGATTTGAGTATTAAATCATCTTTATTGGGTCTGGGAGCCCACAACACACTCATCTAAAACCATGGTTACACATCAATTAAAAGCACAACACCAAATCCTCCTCCACAGTAACTAAACATAACAGCCCTTGAATACCCCATATACTCATAAACAGTTCAATATTATTAACCAGCTTGTAATAGGTAAACTCAACCCTCAGTCTCACTGTCAACATTCCCTCCAGCATTCCCACCAAATCCACAGACCCCTGTCCTCGAATACTGTTCTTTCAGGTCTTCCATATTGCTAATTTAGCAAAATAACTACACCCCTTCGACTAAACCTGTACTTTAGCCCAAATATAAACAGTTGGGAAGAGAAAACCTCTCCCAGAGCTGAGAACCAAGAAGTGATCAGGTCAATCATCCCGACCAACCTGGGACACTGTAAAAACAGATTTACCAGATTTTCAGACTCAGCAGAGAATGGACACCCCTCCCCCCTTAGGATCCAGGTGTACCGGATGCATGTTGGTGGCTATATCCAAATGTATTATCCTCCATTGGAGGTCAGCTGTCTTCTTATCAATAGGCAGTTTGTATAATGATCGCCAACATCCTTTTGGGGAGGCCCCTGGACCAAACACACCCCCACACCTCACCAATTTGACCCCTTCCAGGGAAGAGGTATGGGTCACTTTTAAACAGATTTTGTACATAGCCTTCTTTCCCACCACCTTGGACTCCCCAGCTCCGGGGTATGGAAGGAAAGCAGCATCCCCACATCCTCCTCTAATGTCCCCACTGCAGCACTAACATTCAGCGCAGGGAACACATAATCCAGACCCTCTGTCCACCGATCAGAGTTGGAAGTATCAGTCGCATGCTGCCGATGAAGTACTGGCAAGGAATCACAGACCTCAGCAACGACCTTCCTCAGTAGGCGAGATGATCAGATCCCCCCCCTCTTTCTTCCAGCTCTTCCAACAATCTGTTCCTGCTCCGCATCAGATGACCCAGCTTAGTACACCCCACACCTAACAGGCATGAACGTAGGCTGGCTGAACCCAGAGCACAGGACTGGATGGCAGTGTTGTAAAAAAGAGGCTCTTCAAAAAGCCACATCCCTGGTGACGTGCAGGCCTTATGGGACTTGACAAAAACTCTCCAAGCCTGCATAACAGACTCATAAAATGGAGTCAGGCCAGGCAAAACACCCCCCCCCCCAGCTTTAAGAGGAAACGGTGCTTGTCTAAACCCAAACAGCCTGCTCTCCTCATCAATTTGTATGCTGATTCAACCCAGCTAGAACCGTCTCTGTACAACAATCTCTGGGCTGCTTGGAGCCGGAAAGCCGTGATTCTAGAGGAAATGTCCACCAGGCCTTGCCCACCCTCGTGCAGTGGCAGGTACAGGGCTGCAGCTTTAATCCAGTGTTGTCCAGACCAGAAGAAATTGACAAGGGTCTTCTGAAGCTCTTGTATCAGACCACCCGGTGGCTGTAAATTCATTAGTCTGTGTCACAGTGTAGAGGCAGCAAGATTATTAGCTACCAGGACCCTTCCCCTATAAGACAACTGGGGCAGCAACAATTTCCACCTTGACAGTCTGGCACACACTTTCTCCACTACACCCTCCCAGTTATTTTTCTGAAATACATCAGAGCCTAGAACCCCCCCCCCCCCCAAAGTCTTCATCCCATCTCTGCCCCACGAAGCCCCCCTGGTAACCGTGGAGCAGACCCCGTAAGCTGACCTGCCCACAGCGATTCACTCTTTTCCCAATTGACTCTAGCTGAGGAGGCCCCCCTCATACACCTTTAGAGTGTTTGAGAGAACCTTAACATTCTCATCCCCTGTAATAAAACAGTCAGGTCATCTGCAGACACAGACAGTGCTGTCATAGGTCCCTTCATAACCCCTGGCTCAGAGAAACCAGTAAGCCTCACTCTAAAAAAACAAACCATTGGTTCAATTGCCAGACAATATAACTGTCCTGAAATTGGGCATCCCTGCCTAATACCCCTATGGACGGGGATTGGCAGCTCAAATCACCCCACACCTTCACCATACATGAGGCCCCAGCATACAGTAAGCTCATCCAAGACAAAAAGACATCCCCAAACTCAAAGGCTTTCATTGTTTTGAACAATTACTGGTGGTCCACAGTCAAAAGCCTTCTCCTGATCCAAAGAAACCACACTCACATCAGATAGTTTACACATATCTAAAACATCTCTTATCAGAAACAAGTCATCAACAATAGAGTGGTCAGGTCCACAGTAAGACTGGTCCTTATGGACCAACAGCCCCAGATACTCTTTCAACCTGAGAGAGAGACATTTAGATACCATTTTATATTCTGCACACAGCAATGCAACAAGTCGCCAATTAGATACAAGAGCCAAACCTTTTTTGGCAACAGTGAAAGCACCGCACATTGACAGGATACAGGAAGAGAACCCTCATGAAAAGATTCACACACCACTTCATAAAGATCCTCCCCAATAGACCCCCAAAAGTGCTTATATAACTCAGATGGTAAACTATCGATACCAGTGGCTCAGCCTGATTAGAGCTGCATGACTGCTGTGGACAGCTCCTGCAGCGTAATGTCCAAAGCAACTCTCTGCTCAGAGCCCAAATGAGGAAGACTGTGTAACAACTGTTCAGCACACAGAGAATCACAATCCTCCGCCTTATAGAGGGCAGAGGAAAAATCCACCCCATGTTGGCGCATTTCACTGTCATCCGTGCTCACCTTCTCATCAGGGAGACGAAGGCAGACCATCTGTTTACGTTGCAATGTCCACTGTCCTAGGTTTTAAAAAAGCACTAGGAGCATCCATATCCTTGAGGCTAGCATAATGAGACCTAATCAAGGCACCCTTCACTCTTTCATGTAAAAACCACCTCAGTTCATGTCTCTTGTCCTGTAAGTTCATGACTAGTCCAGGGTCGTTCTGAGTGAGCAGCTTCAATTCAATAGACTTGATGTCCTGTTCAAGGGCCCTGATAGTCTCTTTAACTTCAGTATGAGACAGAGCAGTATACTGTTGACAAAATAATTGTATTTGGGCCTTCCCAACCTCCCCCCATTGTCTCAAGGACTCAAAATTCCCTTTTGTAATCCTCCATTTTTCCCAAAACAACAAAAACCTGTCACAAAACATGACATCATGTAACAACTTAACATTAAAATACCAGTAAGGTGACCTTCGTGCACAAGTGAATATCAACAGTAACAATATGGTGATCAGAGAAACCAACAGGAGTAATATCACACCTTCCAACCCTACTACAGTAGTGATCAGATACATACAACCTGTCTAACCTTCCAACCCTACTACAGTAGTGATCAGATACATGCAACCTGTCTAACCTTCCAACCCTACTACAGTAGTGATCAGATACATACAACCTGTCTAACCTTCCAACCCTACTACAGTAGTGATCAGATACATACAACCTGTCTAACCTTCCAACCCTACTACAGTAGTGATCAGATACATGCAACCTGTCTAACCTTCCAACCCTACTACAGTAGCGATCAGATACATGCAACCTGTCTAACCTTCCAACCCTACTACAGTAGTGATCAGATACACAGAACCTGTCTAACCTTCCAACCCTACTACAGCAGTGATCAGATACATGCAACCTGTCTAACCTTCCAACCCTACTACAGTAGTGATCAGATACATGCAACCTGTCTAACCTTCCAACCCTACTACAGTAGTGATCAGATACATACAACCTGTCTAACCTTCCAACCCTACTACAGTAGTGATCAGATACATGCAACCTGTCTAACCTTCCAACCCTACTACAGTAGTGATCAGATACATACAACCTGTCTAACCTTCCAACCCTACTACAGTAGCAACCTGTCTAACTCTTCCAACCCTACTACAGTGTCAGATAACAACTTCCAACCCTACTACAGTAGTGATCAGATACAACCCTACACAGTAGTGATCCTGTCTAACCTTCCAACCCTACTACAGCAGTGATCAGATACATGCAACCTGTCTAACCTTCCAACCCTACTACAGTAGTGATCAGATACATGCAACCTGTCTAACCTTCCAACCCTACTACAGTAGTGATCAGATACATACAACCTGTCTAACCTTCCAACCCTACTACAGTAGTGATCAGATACATGCAACCTGTCTAACCTTCCAACCCTACTACAGTAGCGATCAGATACATGCAACCTGTCTAACCTTCCAACCCTACTACAGTAGTGATCAGATACACAGAACCTGTCTAACCTTCCAACCCTACTACAGCAGTGATCAGATACACAGAACCTGTCTAACCTTCCAACCCTACTACAGCAGTGATCAGATACATGCAACCTGTCTAACCTTTCTGCACTGACACCACCTTCATTACCTTTAAGCAATGTGTACTGCCTAACTGTTGCATTCCTTACTCTCCACACATCAGAAAGCTCAAACTCAGTTAATAAACCAGACAGGCAAGTGGCTGACCGCAGATGAGGTCAACAGTAAAATCTACTGTAGAATTCCAGTCCCCCCCTAAAACTATACACCCCTCTTGATCACACTGTCTTAAGGTTTCCTTTATTTGATCAAATACAGCAATACGCTCTGTACCCTCATTAGGAGCATAAACATAAAAAATACAAATAAAAAACATAACATCCACCTTGACCAATAAAACCCGGCCCTTGACAATCTCTGTTATTGATACCACAGTCACCCCTAAACCTGAGGAAAACAAAATTGCCACCCCAGCACTGAAATTAGTACCATGACTGAGTCCATGCTGCCCTTCCTACCACATACCCAGTCAACCTCTTTAGCCTCATCACTATGTGTCTCCTGTAGAAAAACTACATTAAGTCGTTTCTGTTTTATTACTTCTAATTAGGTCAACCGATTAATCGGAATGGCCGATTAATTAGGACCGATTTCAAGTTTTCATAACAATCGTAAATCTGTATTTTTGGAAGCCGATTTTGCCATTTTATTTTTTACACCTTTATTTCATCTTTATTTAACTAGGCAAGTCAGTTAAGAACACATTCTTATTTTCAATGACGGCATTTTACGTAATTATGACATAACATTGAAGGTGTTGCAACGTAACAGGAATATTTAGACTTATGGATGCCACCTGTTAGATAAAATACGGAACGGTTCCGTATTTCACTGAAAGAATAAACGTTTTGTTTTCGAGATGATAGTTTCCGGATTCTACTTAATGTCCTAAGGCTTGTATTTCTGTGTGTTATTATGTTATAATTAAGTCTATGATTTGATAGAGCAGTCTGACTGAGCGATGGTAGGCAGCAGCAGGCTCGTAAGCATTCATTCAAACAGCATTTACATGCGTTTGCCAGCAGCTCTTCGTTGTGCTTCAAGCATTGAGCTGTTTATGACTTCAAGCCCATCAACTCCCGAGATTAGGCTGGTGTAACCGATGTGAAATGCCTAGCTAGTTAGCGGGGTGCGCGCTATTGGCGTTTCAAACGTCACTCGCTCTGAGACTTGGAGTAGTTGTTCCCCTTGCTCTGCAAGGGCCGCGGCTTTTGTGGAGCGATGGGTAATGCTGCTTCGAGGGTGGCTGTTGTCGTTGTGTTCCTGGTTCGAGCCCAGGTAGGGGTGAGGAGAGGGACGGAAGCTATACTGTTACACTGGCAATACTAAAGTGCCTATAAGAACATCCAATAGTCAAAGGTATATGAAATACAAATCATATAGAGAGAAATAGTCCTATAATTCCTATAATAACTACAACCCAAAACTTCTTACCTGGGAATGTTGAAGACTCACGTTAAAAGGAACCACCAGCTTTCATATGTTCTCATGTTCTGAGCAAGGAACTGAAACGTTAGCTTCCTTACATGGCACATATTGCACTTCTACTTTCTTCTCCAACACTTTGTTTTTGCATTATTTAAACCAAATTGAACATGTTACATGATTTATTTGAGGCTAAATGGATTTTATTGATTTATTATATTAAGTTAAAATAAGTGTTCATTCAGTATTGTTGTAATTGCCATTATTACAAATAAATAAAAATCATCCGATTAATCGGTAGCGGCTTTTTTTTGGTCCTCCAATAATCGGTATCAGTATTGGCGTTGAAAAATCATAATCGGTCAACCTCTACTTCTAATACCCAAGCCCTCTTATTCCTGTCCCTTCCCCCATTAATACTGAGAGAACCAACCCTTAGTACCTCCATGTAGAAAAGAGAAAGGAAAAGCAGAAGAAACCACAGAGAAACCAGACAAGGAGAAAAAACACCCTATGAAGCATGATCATTATCATTGTTTTCATTTTCTCTGAACCTGACCATGCTTCCCACCACCTTTTTCTGCAGTGACAACAGTAGCACATTTCCTCAAGGCGAAAACGCTTCTTCTCACTCAACTGGTCTAACCCCACCATCTTCTGTAACATCACAGCTGACCTCACAAACTTATCTACATCCCAAAAATCTGCCAATTTGACAGATTTCCCAAAAGTCTGATCCAGGAACCCATTGACCTCCTCTAGACTGTAAATTGAGTCTTCATCAGCTGCTATCGTATCAGGAGAGATATCCATATCCTTCTCCTGATCCTCCTCAACTGAGGCCACAGACCACTGACTCCCCTCTACCACATCCCTCTCAAAACTCCCCACCTCACCCCTTCACTCGTACCAGGCATCTCCTCCACTACCTGGGAGACTAGCCCCACCTGAACCCCCTCCTGTACCCCATTACTCTTAGTGGGTATCTCCTCCACTACCTGGGAGACTAGCTCCACATGAACCCCCTCCTGTACCCCAGCACTCATACTGGGCAACTCCTCACCAGTCTGAGGAAATGGCTCTTCAGGTCTGTCCTTACCTTCTACAACAATATTTTGCTGCTGCATAGCATTCTCCTCTGGTACAAGTTTCAACTCCGTGCCCTCAACATGGACAACTTGTTCCTCAGCAAAAGGTGCTTTTGGCTGCTCAACCACTGTCGGCCCACCTCTCCCTACATCAGTGGGCCCAGGTGTTATGAGGACCACCTCTCCCTACATCAGTGGGCCCAGGTGTTATGAGGACCACCTCTCTCTACATCAGTGGGCCCAGGTGTTATGAGGACCACCTCTCCCTACATCAGTGGGCCCAGGCGTTATGAGGACCACCTCTCTCTACATCAGTGGGCCCAGGCGTTATGACGACCACCTCTCTCTACATCAGTGGGCCCAGGCGTTATGAGGCCCACCTCTCCCTACATCAGTGGGCCCAGGTGTTATGAGGACCACCTCTCTCTACATCAGTGGGCCCAGGCGTTATGAGGACCACCTCTCTCTACATCAGTGGGCCCAGGCGTTATGAGGACCACCTCTCTCTACATCAGTGGGCCCAGGTGTTATGAGGACCACCTCTCCCTACATCAGTGGGCCCAGGTGTTACGAGGACCACCTCTCCCTACATCAGTGGCCCCAGGTGTTACGAGGCCCACCTCTCCCTACATTAGTGGGCCCAGGCGTTACGAGGACCACCTGCGCCCCTCCCTCTGCTTTCTCCCTTTTTGGGCAAGCATATCGCTTATGGCCAACATCCCCACACTCAAAACACCGTTGACTACTAGTATAAGCCATATACAGTCTGTTGCCATACTTGACTTTAAACGATAACTCTAAAGTCTGCACTGACTCCAAAAACATAAACACCTGTCGCCGAAACGACATAACCTGTTTCAATGCCGGGTGTTGGAAACGACATAACCTGTTTCAATGCTGGGTGTTTGAAACGACATAACCTGTTTCAATGCTGGGTGTTTGAAACGACATAACCAGTTTCAAAGCCGGGTGTTGGAAACGACATAACCTGTTTCAATGTCGGGTGTTTGAAATGACATAACCTGTTTCAATGCCGGGTGTTGGAAACGACATAACCTGTTTCAATGCCGGGTGTTGGAAACGACATAACCTGTTTCAATGCCGGGTGTTGGAAACGACATAACCTGTTTCAATGCCGGGTGTTGGAAACGACATAACCTGTTTCAATGCCGGGTGTTGGAAACGACATAACCTGTTTCAATGCCGGGTGTTGGAAACGACATAACCTGTTTCAATGCCGGGTGTTGGAAACGACATAACCTGTTTCAATGCCGGGTGTTGGAAACGACATAACCTGTTTCAATGCCGGGTGTTGGAAACGACATAACCTGTTTCAATGCCGGGTGTTGGAAACGACATAACCTGTTTCAATGCCGGGTGTTGGAAACGACATAACCTGTTTCAATGCCGGGTGTTGGAAACGACATAACCTGTTTCAATGCCGGGTGTTGGAAACGACATAACCTGTTTCAATGCCGGGTGTTGGAAACGACATAACCTGTTTCAATGCCGGGTGTTGGAAACGACATAACCTGTTTCAATGCCGGGTGTTTGCAACCCAATGGGACAACCTTAATTAAATGTGCAAACATCCCATACCGCAATAACTCGCGCTCCAACAGCTCATTGGGAATAAACAGAGGTACATTTGAAATCGTTACCCTTGTTGACGGAGAAAAAAGCAGCGTAACTTGAATAACATTCCTTTAAGAAGTACACCATACTCAACCATACGATCAACCAGACACTCTTCTTTAAGAAGTACACCATGCTCAACCATCCAATCAACCAGACACTCTTCTTTAAGAAGTACACCATGCTCAACCATCCAATCAACCAGACGCTCTTCTTTAAGAAGTACACCATACTCAACCATACGATCAACCAGACACTCTTCTTTAAGAAGTACACCATGCTCAACCATACAATCAACCAGACGCTCTTCTTTAAGAAGTACACCATGCTCAACCATACAATCAACAAGACACTCTTCTTTAAGAAGTACACCATACTCAACCATCCAATCAACCAGACACTCTTCTTTAAGAAGTACACCATACTCAACCATACGATCAACCAGACACTCTTCTTTAAGAAGTACACCATACTCAACCATACAATCAACCAGACGCTCTTCTTTAAGAAGTACACCATGCTCAACCATACAATCAACAAGACACTCTTCTTTAAGAAGTACACCATACTCAACCATACAATCAACCAGACGCTCTTCTTTAAGAAGTACACCATGCTCAACCATACAATCAACAAGACACTCTTCTTTAAGAAGTACAATCAACCATCCAATCAACCAGACACTCTTCTTTAAGAAGTACACCATGCTCAACCATACAATCAACCAGACACTCTTCTTTAAGAAGTACACCATACTCAACCATACAACCATCAACCAGACACTCTTCTTTAAGAAGTACACCATACTCAACCATCCAATCAATCTTCTTTAACCAGACTCAACCATACGATCAACCAGACACTCTTCTTTAAGAAGTACACCATACTCAACCATCCAATCAACCAGACACTCTTCTTTAAGAAGTACACCATACTCAACCATACGATCAACCAGACACTCTTCTTTAAGAAGTACACCATACTCAACCATACGATCAACCAGACACTCTTCTTTAAGAAGTACACCATACTCAACCATACAATCAACCAGACGCTCTTCTTTAAGAAGTACACCATGCTCAACCATACGATCAACCAGACACTCTTCTTTAAGAAGTACACCATACTCAACCATACGATCAACCAGACACTCTTCTTTAAGAAAAAAACACCACCGCGTTATTCATCCGTGACGCATAAGCAACATTCTCGTATCCCACCTTCTCTCCTACGGCGACCAGACATTTCTCCACCGTGACAGTAGCTTCAGTAACACACCTAAAGCCGTGCCGAAGTGACAGGGACGGCGTCCCCATGTGAGTCACCATCCCCGACAAAACCAGGGTAATTTCGACATGAAAAAAATATATACTTAATTCTACCACAACAACTAAATAAAACTAAGATAGCACCAGGAAAAGGAAATGTAAAAGAAAAACCAATATATCTGACTCTACACAACACTCACACTCACAATTCCCAGCATGCACCAAACACACTCAGCATGCAGAGAGAGAGACAGAGAGAGAGAAATCTGTAGTGTTTGCTTTCTAAATGGTTTATTACCTTACTCACAAATAAAGACATATCATTAAGTGGCCTGACAAACACACACACACACTGCTAATGTTGTTATTGTCCTATGTGACCTCTCTAGTCTCCTAATAACATCAGTGATATAACCACATAGAGTCATAAAGAAATCAGCCATAAAATCAACTAGAAAATAAATCACGAGTCCTACAACGGGCCAGTGTGTGTGCGAGAAAGGGTGTGTGGTGTGTGTCTACATACGTTTGTGTGTGTGTGTGTGTGTGTGTGTGTGTGTGTGTGTGTGTGTGTGTGTGTGTGTGTGTGTGTGTGTGTGTGTGTGTATGTGTGAGAGCGGGGTGCATAAACTACAATCTATCAAGCTCAACCTTTCCTTGACCTTCACAGACAGTTTGACAGTCAGCCATAGAGACCAATCACCTTATTGTAAGATGTTGTTAGCGAATGTACATGTGTGTGTGTGTGTAGTCTACAGCAGTAGTGTGTGTGTGTGTGTGCGTGTACCTGTAGTCTACAGCAGTAGTGTGTGTGTGTGTGCACCTGTAGTCTACAGCAGTAGTGTGTGTGTGTGTGTGTGTGTGTGTGTGTGTGTGTGTGTGTGTGTGTGTGTGTGTGTGTGTGTGTGTGTGTGTGTGTGTGTGTGTGTGTGTGTGTGTGTGTGTGTGTGTTTACCTGTAGTCTACAGCAGTAGTGTGTGTGTGTGTGTGTGTACCTGTAGTCTACAGCAGTAGTGTGTGTGTGTGTGTGTGTGTGTGTGTGTGTGTGTGTGTGTACCTGTAGTCTACAGCAGTAATGTGTGTGTACCTGTAGTCTACAGCAGTAGTGTGTGTGTGTGTGTGTACCTGTAGTCTACAGCAGTAGTGTGTGTGTACCTGTAGTCTACAGCAGTAGTGTGTGTGTAAGTCGCTCTGGATAAGAGCGTCTGCTAAATGACTTAAATGTAAAATGTAAATGTAAATGTGTACCTGTAGTCTACAGCAGTAGTGTGTGTGTACCTGTAGTCTACAGCAGTAGTGTGTGTACCTGTAGTCTACAGCAGTAGTGTGTGTGTACCTGTAGTCTACAGCAGTAGTGTGTGTGTACCTGTAGTCTACAGCAGTAGTGTGTGTACCTGTAGTCTACAGCAGTAGTGTGTGTACCTGTAGTCTACAGCAGTAGTGTGTGTGTACCTGTAGTCTACAGCAGTAGTGTGTGTGTACCTGTAGTCTACAGCAGTAGTGTGTGTACCTGTAGTCTACAGCAGTAGTGTGTGTGTACCTGTAGTCTACAGCAGTAGTGTGTGTGTACCTGTAGTCTACAGCAGTAGTGTGTGTGTACCTGTAGTCTACAGCAGTAGTGTGTGTGTACCTGTAGTCTACAGCAGTGTGTGTGTGTAGTCTACAGCAGTAGTGTGTGTGTACCTGTAGTCTACAGCAGTAGTGTGTGTGTACCTGTAGTCTACAGCAGTAGTGTGTGTGTACCTGTAGTCTACAGCAGTAGTGTGTGTGTACCTGTAGTCTAC
This sequence comes from Oncorhynchus gorbuscha, assembly GCF_021184085.1. Lineage (NCBI taxonomy): Eukaryota > Metazoa > Chordata > Actinopteri > Salmoniformes > Salmonidae > Oncorhynchus > Oncorhynchus gorbuscha. The sequence continues at coordinate 53,405,169 of NC_060193.1, forward strand.
AGCAGTAGTGTGTGTGTACCTGTAGTCTACAGCAGTAGTGTGTGTGTACCTGTAGTCTACAGCAGTAGTGTGTGTGTACCTGTAGTCTACAGCAGTAGTGTGTGTGTACCTGTAGTCTACAGCAGTAGTGTGTGTGTACCTGTAGTCTACAGCAGTAGTGTGTGTGTACCTGTAGTCTACAGCAGTAGTGTGTGTGTACCTGTAGTCCTGTAGTCCTGTAGTCTACAGCAGTAGTGTGTGTGTACCTGTAGTCTACAGCAGTAGTGTGTGTGTACCTGTAGTCTACAGCAGTAGTGTGTGTGTACCTGTAGTCTACAGCAGTAGTGTGTGTGTACCTGTAGTCTACAGCAGTAGTGTGTGTGTACCTGTAGTCTACAGCAGTAGTGTGTGTGTACTACTGTAGTGTGTGTGTGTAGTCTACAGCAGTAGTGTGTGTGTACCTGTAGTCTACAGCAGTAGTGTGTGTGTACCTGTAGTCTACAGCAGTAGTGTGTGTGTACCTGTAGTCTACAGCAGTAGTGTGTGTGTACCTGTAGTCTACAGCAGTAGTGTGTGTACCTGTAGTCTACAGCAGTGTGTGTGTACCTGTAGTCTACAGCAGTAGTGTGTGTACCTGTAGTCTACAGCAGTAGTGTGTGTGTACCTGTAGTCTACAGCAGTAGTGTGTGTAGTCTACAGCAGTAGTGTGTGGAACCTGTAGTCTACAGCAGTAGTGTGTGTGTACCTGTAGTCTACAGCAGTAGTGTGTGTACCTGTAGTCTACAGCAGTAGTGTGTGTGTCTACAGCAGTAGTGTGTGTGTACCTGTAGTCTACAGCAGTAGTGTGTGTGTAGTCTACAGCAGTAGTGTGTGTGTACCTGTAGTCTACAGCAGTAGTGTGTGTGTACCTGTAGTCTACAGCAGTAGTGTGTGTGTACCTGTAGTCTACAGCAGTAGTGTGTGTGTACCTGTAGTCTACAGCAGTAGTGTGTGTGTACCTGTAGTCTACAGCAGTAGTGTGTGTGTACCTGTAGTCTACAGCAGTAGTGTGTGTGTACCTGTAGTCTACAGCAGTAGTGTGTGTACCTGTAGTCTACAGCAGTAGTGTGTGTGTACCTGTAGTCTACAGCAGTAGTGTGTGTGTACCTGTAGTCTACAGCAGTAGTGTGTGTGTACCTGTAGTCTACAGCAGTAGTGTGTGTACCTGTAGTCTACAGCAGTAGTGTGCAGTGTGTACCTGTAGTCTACAGCAGTAGTGTGTGTGTACCTGTAGTCTACAGCAGTAGTGTGTGTGTACCTGTAGTCTACAGCAGTAGTGTGTGTGTACCTGTAGTCTACAGCAGTAGTGTGTTGCGGGGGTCAGGTCTGATACTTCACACTGGGTCTCTGGTCCACAGTAGATCAGCTCCATAGGCTCCTCCTCCCTGGACCAATCCAGGCGATACTCTGCTATGTCAGAGCCTGATCCTTCAGGACTCTACAACACACAGAAACAACACAGAACCTTTAGAAACATTTAAAAATATATATATATGTATATAAATAAATGGTTGGACCAACAGCAATAATAATAGTAGTAGTGGACATGGGATTACCATTAACAACAAAAACACTATTAATCAGAACAACAATACATTAAAGCAATGGAAGTAGACCAGTGTCAACATGACTGAGAAGACACGGTGTGAAAAGAAGACAAAACACGATGGGAAATATCGACATTACTTTGCACTTTTCACTGGCTGTCCCTCAGGTTGTGGCAGCAGGACACATATTTGGCTTTTCACCCAATAAAGATTTTTTTAAATTCTTCATCTTTTATAGTTTCAAATTCTTTCTATTGAATTATAATTTTGGGAATGAAATATTCTCTTAGGTCTGAGTATTTGTCACAGTGTAATAGGAAATGCAGCTCTCTCTCTCGTAATTTGGAGGCAGACTGAAGTGCATATTGTCTCTGTTCTAGATGGAAGTGTAGACAGAGTGTAAAGAAGATAGATAGACAGGCAGTACCTCCCAGCTGACTGTTAGACAGGTGGTGTTGTTCAGAGTGATGAGTGGCGCCACACACTGGCCTGGAGGACCCGCTGCTGTCGTCACCTCCACCGCCTCAGAGTACTCTCCGAACTACAGGAGTAAACAGGAAACATACAGGTCACATGACAGGAAACACACCGGTCACATGACAGGAAACACACCGGTCACATGACAGGAAACACACAGGTCACATGACAGGAAACACATAGGTCACATGACTGGAAACACACAGGTCACATGACTGGAAACACACGTCACATGACAGGAAACACACCGGTCACATGACAGGAAACATACAGGTCACATTACATGACAGCTAACACACCGGTCACATGACAGGAAACACACCGGTCACATGACAGGAAACATACAGGTCACATGACTGGAAACACACCGGTCACATGACTGGAAACACACCGGTCACATGACTGGAACCACACCGGTCACATGACTGGAAACACACGGGTCACATGACAGAAAACACACCGGTCACATGACAGAAAACACACCGGTCACATGACAGGAAACATACAGGTCACATGACAGGAAACACACACACATTATAGGAAAAATAAAAACAATTATAGTAGCTGGCTCACAAATGATAAAGTCTGTTTGATCAACCGTTAAATTAGATTTAGGCTCAGCTCAGATCGGGCGCATATGAAACTTTAATCAATCAAACATGACTTTTCAAGCATGACTATTCCTGCATTCAAATCATTTCTATGATTGCTAAATGGGGCAGAGTGCCTTGACATGGCTGTAGAATAGATAGAGGCTGCAGCAGATGGTTGATCAGAGCAG
>NC_060193.1:53412991-53417991 GCF_021184085.1 Oncorhynchus gorbuscha
TATATAGCAGAACATTACTGGTGTTTATATAGCAGTACATTACTGGTGTTTATATAGGGTGTTTATATAGCAGAACATTGCTGGTGTTTATATAGTTGGTGTTTATATAGCAGAACATTACTGGTGTTTATATAGCAGGACATTACTGGTGTTTATATAGCAGTACATTACTGGTGTTTATATAGCAGTACATTACTGGTGTTTATATAGCAGAACATTACTGGTGTGTATATAGCAGAACATTGCTGGTGTTTATATAGTTGGTGTTTATATAGCAGAACATTACTGGTGTTTATATAGCAGTACATTACTGGTGTTTATATAGCAGGACATTACTGGTGTTTATATAGCAGTACATTACTGGTGTTTATATAGCAGTACATTACTGGTGTTTATATAGCAGAACATTACTGGTGTTTATATAGCAGAACATTTCTGGTGTTTATATAGTTGGTGTTTATATAGCAGAACATTACTGGTGTTTATATAGCAGGACATTACTGGTGTTTATATAGCAGTACATTACTGGTGTTTATATAGCAGTACATTACTGGTGTTTATATAGCAGAACATTACTGGTGTTTATATAGCAGAACATTACTGGTGTTTATATAGTTGGTGTTTATATAGCAGAACATTACTGGTGTTTATATAGCAGTACATTACTGGTGTTTATATAGCAGTACATTACTGGTGTTTATATAGCAGTACATTACTGGTGTTTATATAGCAGTACATTACTGGTGTTTATATAGCAGAACATTGCTGGTGTTTATATAGTTGGTGTTTATATAGCAGAACATTACTGGTGTTTATATAGCAGTACATTACTGGTGTTTATATAGCAGTACATTACTGGTGTTTATATAGTTACTGTGTTTATATAGCAGTACATTACTGGTGTTTATATAGCAGTACATTACTGGTGTTTATATAGCAGTACATTACTGGTGTTTATATAGCAGTACATTACTGGTGTTTATATAGCTGGTGTTTATATAGCAGTACATTACTGGTGTTTATATAGCAGTACATTACTGGTGTTTATATAGCAGTACATTACTGGTGTTTATATAGCTGGTGTTTATATAGCAGTACATTACTGGTGTTTATATAGCAGTACATTACTGGTGTTTATATAGCAGAACATTACTGGTGTTTATATAGCAGAACATTACTGGTGTTTATATAGCAGTACATTACTGGTGTTTATATAGCAGTACATTACTGGTGTTTATATAGCAGTACATTACTGGTGTTTATATAGCAGAACATTACTGGTGTTTATATAGCAGTACATTACTGGTGTTTATATAGCAGTACATTACTGGTGTTTATATAGCAGAACATTGCTGGTGTTTATATAGTTGGTGTTTATATAGCAGTACATTACTGGTGTTTATATAGCAGTACATTACTGGTGTTTATATAGCAGAACATTACTGGTGTTTATATAGCAGTACATTACTGGTGTTTATATAGCAGTACATTACTGGTGTTTATATAGCAGAACATTACTGGTGTTTATATAGCAGAACATTACTGGTGTTTATATAGCAGTACATTACTGGTGTTTATATAGCAGTACATTACTGGTGTTTATATAGCAGTACATTACTGGTGTTTATATAGCAGAACATTACTGGTGTTTATATAGCAGAACATTACTGGTGTTTATATAGCAGTACATTACTGGTGTTTATATAGCAGTACATTACTGGTGTTTATATAGCTGGTGTTTATATAGCAGTACATTACTGGTGTTTATATAGCAGTACATTACTGGTGTTTATATAGCAGTACATTACTGGTGTTTATATAGTTGGTGTTTATATAGCAGAACATTACTGGTGTTTATATAGCAGTACATTACTGGTGTTTATATAGCAGTACATTACTGGTGTTTATATAGCAGTACATTACTGGTGTTTATATAGCAGAACATTACTGGTGTTTATATAGCAGAACATTACTGGTGTTTATATAGCAGTACATTACTGGTGTTTATATAGCAGTACATTACTGGTGTTTATATAGTTGGTGTTTATATAGCAGTACATTACTGGTGTTTATATAGCAGTACATTACTGGTGTTTATATAGTTGGTGTTTATATAGCAGTACATTACTGGTGTTTATATAGCAGTTTACTGGTGTTTATATAGCAGTACATTACTGGTGTTTATATAGCAGAACATTACTGGTGTTTATATAGTTACTGGTGTTTATATAGCAGTACATTACTGGTACATTACTGGTGTTTATATAGTTGGTGTTTATATAGCAGTACATTACTGGTGTTTATATAGCAGTACATTACTGGTGTTTATATAGCAGAACATTACTGGTGTTTATATAGCAGTACATTACTGGTGTTTATATAGCAGTACATTACTGGTGTTTATATAGCAGAACATTACTGGTGTTTATATAGCAGTACATTACTGGTGTTTATATAGCAGAACATTACTGGTGTTTATATAGCAGTACATTACTGGTGTTTATATAGCAGTACATTACTGGTGTTTATATAGTTGGTGTTTATATAGCAGTACATTACTGGTGTTTATATAGCAGTACATTACTGGTGTTTATATAGCAGTACATTACTGGTGTTTATATAGCAGTACATTACTGGTGTTTATATAGCAGAACATTACTGGTGTTTATATAGCAGAACATTACTGGTGTTTATATAGCAGTACATTACTGGTGTTTATATAGTTGGTGTTTATATAGCAGTACATTACTGGTGTTTATATAGCTGGTGTTTATATAGCAGTACATTACTGGTGTTTATATAGCAGAACATTACTGGTGTTTATATAGCAGAACATTACTGGTGTTTATATAGCAGAACATTACTGGTGTTTATATAGCAGTACATTACTGGTGTTTATATAGTTGGTGTTTATATAGCAGTACATTACTGTTACTGGTGTTTATATAGCAGTACATTACTGGTGTTTATATAGCAGTACATTACTGGTGTTTATATAGCAGTACATTACTGGTGTTTATATAGCAGTACATTACTGGTGTTTATATAGCAGTACATTACTGGTGTTTATATAGCAGTACATTACTGGTTTATATAGCAGTACATATATAGCAGTACATTACTGGTGTTTATATAGCAGAACATTACTGGTGTTTATATAGCAGAACATTACTGGTGTTTATATAGCAGTACACTGCAGGTGAAAATAAAACAAAGAAGGACAGAATATTGTTTATATCAGAGTGCCTTCTAGATCTCCAGCAGACATTACTGTCAGAACTTTGAACCTCCATTGTCCTGGGGAGGATCTGGAGAAAGAACAGAGGAGACCAAGAGAAAGAGAGACAGAGAGAGACACACACTGAGAGAGAGAGATAGAGCAGAACATTACTGGTGTTTATATAGCAGAGACATTACTGGTGTTTATATAGCAGAGACATTACTGAGAGATAGAGACACAAAGACAGAGAGAGAGACAGATAGCAGAGACATTACAGGTGTTTATAGAGCAGAGACACACAGAGAGAGAGATATAGCAGAGAGTTTATATATACAGAGAGAGAGACAGAGTGTTTATATAGAGTACATTACTGGTGTTTATATAGCAGAGATATAGCAGTACATTACTGAGTGTTTATATAGAGAGAGGTGTTTATATAGCAGAACATTACTGATATAGCAGTACATTACTGGTGAGATACACAGAGAGACAGAGAGAGACACAAAGACAGAGTGTTTAGATACAGAGAGACAGAGAGTGAGACAGAGACACAGGAGTTTATATAGCAGACACATTACAGGTGTTTATATAGCAGAGACAGACACAGAGGTGTTTAGATAGCAGACATTACTGGTGTTTATATAGACACAGAGAGACAGAGACTGGTGTTTAGATAGAGAGAGAGAGACAGAGACACAGACTGGAGAGTTTAATAGAGAGATTACTGGTGATACAGCAGAGATTATGGTAGATAGAGAGACACAGAGACAGAGTGTTTATAGAGACACATAGAGACATATAGCAGACATTACTGGTGTTTATATAGAGAGATTACTGAGTTTATATAGCAGTACATTACTGGTGTTTATATAGCAGAGACATTACTGGAGTTTATATAGAGACATTACTGGTGTTTAGAGAGAGAGAGACATTACTGGTGTTTATATAGAGACACAGATAGCAGAGACATTACTGGTGTTTAGACAGAGACACGCACAGAGATATAGAGACACACAGAGTGTTTATATAGCAGAACATTAGACAGAGAGCGTGATAGAGACAGAGACATTACTGGGTGTTTATACAGAGAGAGAAAGATAGCAGAGACACAGATGAGTGTTTATATAGCACAGAGAGAGACACAGAGAGTTTAGAGAGCAGACAGAGACAGAGAGACAGAGAGAGATTACTGAGACACAGAGACACAGAGACACACAGAGTGTTTATACAGAGAGACAGAGACTGAGAGAGACACAGAGAGACAGAGATTACGAGTGTTTATATAGACAGAGACACAGGTGTTTACAGAGAGACACACAGAGGTGTTTATAGAGACAGAGAGACACAGAGAGAGAGAGACACAGAGACAGAGAGTTTAGAGAGACACATAGAGACAGAGAGCAGAGAGAGACAGATAGAGAGAGACACAGAGAAATATAGAGAACAGATAGAGAGAGACAGAGAGAGAGAGAGATTAGGTGTTTATACACAGACACAGAGAGAGAGTTTACAGAGAGACACATTACTGGTGTTTATAGAGAGGTGTTTATATAGCAGAGACAGACTGGTGTTTATATAGAGACAGAGACTGGAGTTTATAGACAGAGAGAGACAGACACAGAGTGTTTATATAGCAGACATTAGAGAGTTTATATAGCAGACATTAGAGTGTTTATATAGCAGAGACATTACTGGTGTTTATATAGCAGAACATTACTGGGGTTTATATAGCAGAACATTAGAGAGACACAGATAGAGAGAGACAGAGACAGAGAGTGAG
>NC_060193.1:53425491-53532991 GCF_021184085.1 Oncorhynchus gorbuscha
ACTCCCCCTCCCTCCCTCCCATTCTCCCTCTCTACCTGCCTCTCTCTCTCTCTCCCCCCACTCTCCCTCCCTCCCATTCTCCCTCTCTACCTGCCTCCCTCTCTCTCTCCCCCCACTCTCCCTCCCATTCTCCCTCTCTACCTGCCTCCCTCTCTCTCCCCCCACTCCCCCCTCCCTCCCATTCTCCCTCTCTACCTGCCTCTCTCTCTCTCTCCCCCCACTCTCCCTCCCTCCCTCCCATTCTCCCTCTCTCTCTCCCCCACTCCCCCTCTCTCCAATATATTCCCTCAACTAATGGGCACTACAGAGAGAAAGAGAGGAATGAGTGGAAGGGGAGAGAGATGCTCTCGTCCACTCTCTAATCAATGATTCACTTATTCAACAGGATTTCCTACTGGTCACTGGGACCAGAACAATAGAAATATATATAGATATACTAAGAGTTTATTTCCAATATCCACCAATTTTACACATTTGTGTTTTTTCATCAGAAATGATTGCTTATGGGTACCTTCATGTTTGTATAAAATATTACTGTTCTCAGAATGTTATACTGATAGCTTTGAGATGTTTATAAAAAAAATAGTTTAATTTGCAAAACACTATATTTTACTATATGTTTAGAAATGTTGGTATCCTGTATATTTGACCTTGATATGTGGTTGTCTCACCTACCTACCGTAAGATGAATGCACTTACTGAAAGTCTGTCTGGATGAGAGTATCTGCTAAACGACTCAAATGGAAATGTTTTACATACAGATCTCATATTACTGCATGAAAAACATACGATAATAATAATAGATGTCACAAATGTATCATTTGTACAGTTCTCTAGAAAATAAAAACATTGGACAGTGTAAATCCTAGCAGCACTACTTACTTCTCCGGGTTAAGCATTAAGCAAAAAAACATGACTGTTTGTCACTGAAGTGAAATCATCAAGTCATAGACTTTAAACAAATACATGTCTGTCATTGAACAAACCTACGCCATGAAAAAACACACCAATCTCTTTCATCATTTCTTGAAACAATAAAAGCTAATTTACCAACATTTCTGGAAATGAATATATATCTTTTTGGAATAAAACTATGTGTGTTCACCATTTTGTTTGTGATGATTTGTCCCATGCAGACAGATCACACACACACACACCCACATGCACAGACACACACACACACACACGCACGCACGCACGCACACACACACACACACACACACACACACACACACACACACACACACACACACACACACACACACACACACACACACACCCCCACACACACACACCCCCACACACACACACCCCCACACACACGCACACACACGCACACACATGCAGCTACACAAATATGCTGTGCGCACGCACACACACACACAGACAAACACACACACAGACAAACACACACACAGACAAACACACACACACGCGCACGCACACTGACAAACACACACACTGACAAACACACACACTGACAAACACACACACAAACTGACAAACACACACACACACACACACCCACTGACAAACACACGCACACACATGTAGTTACACAAATATGCTACCACACACACACACACACACACACACGTAGCTACACAAATATGCTACGCACAGACGCACACACACACACACACACGTAGCTACACACGTAGCTACACAAATATGCTGTGTACACACGCACACACACACACATGTAGCTACACAAATATGCTGCGCGCACGCACACACACACGCGCACACACACACGCACATGTAGCTACACAAATATGCTGCGCACACGCACACACGCACACACAGACACACTCTCTCTGTCTAGGTCACACTCTCTCTGTCTAGGTCACACTCTCTCTGTCTCGGTCACACTCTCTCTGTCTCGGTCACACTCTCTCTGTCTCGGTCACACTCTCTCTGTCTCGGTCACACTCTCTCTGTCTAGGTCACACTCTCTCTGTCTAGGTCACACTCTCTCTGTCTAGGTCACACTCTCTCTGTCTAGGTCACACTCTCTCTGTCTAGGTCACACTCTCTCTGTCTAGGTCACACTCTCTCTGTCTAGGTCACACTCTCTCTGTCTAGGTCACACTCTCTCTGTCTAGGTCACACTCTCTCTGTCTAGGTCACACTCTCTCTGTCTAGGTCACACTCTCTCTGTCTAGGTCACACTCTCTCTGTCTAGGTCACACTCTCTCTGTCTAGGTCACACTCTCTCTGTCTAGGTCACACTCTCTCTGTCTAGGTCACACTCTCTCTGTCTAGGTCACACTCTGTCTAGGTCTCTCTCTGTCTAGGTCACACTCTCTCTGTCTCGGTCACACTCTCTCTGTCTCGGTCACACTCTCTCTGTCTAGGTCACACTCTCTCTGTCTAGGTCACACTCTCTCTGTCTAGGTCACACTCTCTCTGTCTAGGTCACACTCTCTCTGTCTAGGTCACACTCTCTCTGTCTCGGTCACACTCTCTCTGTCTAGGTCACACTCTCTCTGTCTCGGTCACACTCTCTCTGTCTCGGTCACACTCTCTCTGTCTCGGTCACACTCTCTCTGTCTCGGTCACACTCTCTCTGTCTAGGTCACACTCTCTCTGTCTAGGTCACACTCTCTCTGTCTCGGTCACACTCTCTCTGTCTAGGTCACACTCTCTCTGTCTAGGTCACACTCTCTCTGTCTCGTTCACACTCTCTCTGTCTCGGTCACACTCTCTCTGTCTAGGTCACACTCTCTCTGTCTCGGTCACACTCTCTCTGTCTAGGTCACACTCTCTCTGTCTAGGTCACACTCTCTCTGTCTAGGTCACACTCTCTCTGTCTCGGTCACACTCTCTCTGTCTAGGTCACACTCTCTCTGTCTAGGTCACACTCTCTCTGTCTCAGTCACACTCTCTCTGTCTAGGTCACACTCTCTCTGTCTCGGTCACACTCTCTCTGTCTAGGTCACACTCTCTCTGTCTAGGTCACACTCTCTCTGTCTAGGTCACACTCTCTCTGTCTAGGTCACACTCTCTCTGTCTAGGTCACACTCTCTCTGTCTAGGTCACACTCTCTCTCACTTTCCTCTTTAGAACATTGTGTTTTACAAATGAAAACATTCAACAAAGCACAGATACACTTATAGCAGTATCTTGCTGGTGTTTATTTAAGTAATAAGGCACGAGGGGGTGTGGAATAGGGCCAATACGCCACGGCTAGGGGATGTTCTTATGCACAACGTAACGCAGAGTACCTGGATACATGGCCATATATCACAAACCCCTGAGGTGACTTATTGTTATTATAAACTGGCTACCAACGTAATTAGTGCAATATAACCTGTGGTATACAGTCTGATATACCACGGCTGTCAGCCAACCAGCATTCAGGGCTCGAACCGCCCAGTTCATAAATAGCAGTAAATTGCAGGTATTTCTAGAGGACAGACTGAGTGGTTGTATGGCTGCTAAACGCTTACACATTGTGTAGTGCGTGTGCACATGACGACAACAATCACTGTGTCTTTCTTGCAGAATACAAGCCTTTCCAGTTTCCACGGTAACACACAGCCAGACACCATTTCGCCACAATAAAACCTCAGAGACAGACACACTCTTACCCTGAATTTGTACTGTGTGCTCCTCTTCAGGCCTTGCACTGTGGAGGTTAGGTTGTCTCCAGTGTACTGCGGATGAAAGTCTGTTCCCTGGAAGGTCAAACGTTCTCAGTTAACCTTTAAACGGACATTTGGCTGTGTGTGTGTGTGTGTGTGTGTGTGTGTGTGTGTGTGTGTGTGTGTGTGTGTGTGTGTGTGTGTGTGTGTGTGTGTGTGTGCGTCATTATATCTGTGTGGGACTCACGGTATTGTCCTCCTGGATCTCGAGTGTGTATGTGATTAGTTCCTCATTGGAGCTTCCCTCGGGACGGCCCCACTCCAGCGTGACCCAGGAGACGCCCGCCCGCAGCAGCCGCGGTGCCAGGGGGCAGGAGGGCAGCGTACCTGTAGTGTAGAACACAACCTCCGTACTGAAACCACTGTGGAGGAAGGGGGGAGGGAGGGGGGGTCGGGAGGGGGGGGGAGGGGGAGGGGGGGAGGGGGTCGGGAGGGGGGAGAGAGGGAGAGGGGGAGAGGTAGGGAGAGAGGGGAGAGGGAGGGAGAGAGGGGGAGGGGGAGAGAGGGAGGGAGGGAGCAAAATAAATTAATTTAGACGCACACAAAGCAGAGCTCATGTCTTTTATCGCTTCTCTCTCTCAATCTCTCCCTCCATTAACTCCCTCCATCTACCTCCTCTTTTCTGTCACTGGAACGACCGGCCTCAAGCAGGGGAATCTGCCCCACGGCAACGATGCGAGAACAAGAGGAGCGAGGAAACAAGAAAATAGAGAGAGACTCATTCAGAGAGATAAGACCAGACAATTAACCTCAACACAGCCATACCTCAACCAGACAACTAACCTCAACACAGCGAAACGTCAACCAGACAACTAACCTCAACACAGCCATACCTCAACCAGACAACTAACCTCAACACAGCCATACATCGACCAGACAACTAACCTCAACACAGCCATACATCAACCAGACAACTAACCTCAACACAGCCATACCTCAACCAGACAACTAACCTCAACACAGCCATACATCAACCAGACAACTAACCTCAACACAGCCATACCTCAACCAGACAACTAACCTCAACACAGCCATACCTCAACCAGACAACTAACCTCAACACAGCCATACATCAACCAGACAACTAACCTCAACACAGCCATACATCAACCAGACAACTAACCTTAACACAGCCATACATCAACCAGACAACTAACCTCAACACAGCCATACCTCAACCAGACAACTAACCTCAACACAGCCATATGTCAACCAGACAACTAACCTCAACACAGCCATACCTCAACCAGACAACTAACCTCAACACAGCCATACCTCAACCAGACAACTAACCTCAACACAGCCATACATCAACCAGACAACTAACCTCAACACAGCCATACCTCAACCAGACAACTAACCTCAACACAGCCATACCTCAACCAGACAACTAACCTCAACACAGCCATATGTCAACCAGACAACTAACCTCAACACAGCCATACCTCAACCAGACAACTAACCTCAACACAGCCATACGTCAACCAGACAACTAACCTTAACACAGCCATACGTCAACCAGACAACTAACCTCAACACAGCGAAACGTCAACCAGACAACTAACCTCAACACAGCCATACATCAACCAGACAACTAACCTCAACACAGCCATACATCAACCAGACAACTAACCTCAACACAGCCATACATCAACCAGACAACTAACCTCAACACAGCCATACGTCAACCAGACAACTAACCTCAACACAGCCATACATCAACCAGACAACTAACCTTAACACAGCCATACATCAACCAGACAACTAACCTCAACACAGCCATACCTCAACCAGACAACTAACCTCAACACAGCCATACGTCAACCAGACAACTAACCTCAACACAGCCATACATCAACCAGACAACTAACCTCAACACAGCCATACGTCAACCAGACAACTAACCTCAACACAGCGAAACGTCAACCAGACAAATAACCTCAACACAGCCATACATCAACCAGACAACTAACCTCAACACAGCCATACATCAACCAGACAACTAACCTCAACACAGCCATACATCAACCAGACAACTAACCTCAACACAGCCATACGTCAACCAGACAACTAACCTCAACACAGCGAAACATCAACCAGACAACTAACCTCAACACAGCCATACATCAACCAGACAACTAACCTCAACACAGCCATACATCAACCAGACAACTAACCTCAACACAGCCATACATCAACCAGACAACTAACCTCAACACAGCCATACATCAACCAGACAACTAACCTCAACACAGCCATACCTCAACCAGACAACTAACCTCAACACAGCCATACGTCAACCAGACAACTAACCTCAACACAGCCATACATCAACCAGACAACTAACCTCAACACAGCCATACGTCAACCAGACAACTAACCTCAACACAGCCATACCTCAACCAGACAACTAACCTCAACACAGCCATATGTCAACCAGACAACTAACCTCAACACAGCCATACGTCAACCAGACAACTAACCTCAACACAGCCATACGTCAACCAGACAACTAACCTCAACACAGCCATACATCGACCAGACAACTAACCTCAACACAGCCATACATCAACCAGACAACTAACCTCAACACAGCGAAACGTCAACCAGACAACTAACCTCAACACAGCGAAACGTCAACCAGACAACTAACCTCAACACAGCCATACGTCAACCAGACAACTAACCTCAACACAGCGAAACGTCAACCAGACAACTAACCTCAACACAGCCATACGTCATACGAGAGAGAAAGACAGAGAGAAAGAGAGGGAGAGAGAGACCGAGGAAGAGAGAGATGGTGAGGGTACAACAGATGGGAAGGACAAAATGAGAGTGAGGATGACAGAGCAGAAGCCCGGTGGAAGAGAGGGTTGGAGATAGATAGATAGATAATGACATAGATAGAGACAAAGAAAGATATAGAGGAAGATAGACATGGGGAGAGGGAAAGTGGAAGATGTCACCTACCTTATGCAATGTAGTGGTATGCCATGCATATGTAGTGCTATTACACCCATACCTGGTGCCTATGTATTGTTATGTCATGTGTATGTAGCGTTATAACACATACCTGGTGCCTATGTCGTTGTGAGCAGCCACTCTGAAGGTGTAGCCCACAGCAGGACACAGTCTGGTCAGTTTACAGTGTCTCTGGCTCCCAAAGTAACATTCTCTAAATACACTGTTCTTCTTTCCCTATGGAGGAGGGGTGGGGGGTGAGAGGGGAGGAGGGAGAGAGAGATGAGACTAGACTGCAATAATAATAATAATAATAATAACAATAATGACAACAGTAATATCATTTATTTGTCCGGCGCTGTTCTGGGAAGCCAAGGTCAAACCAACTTGATATCATGATGTAATAATACAAATCTAGAACACAGACATATGAAGACTGCCTTTCATAGTCATTTAGAAAGAGAGGAGAGAGAGAGGGGGGGGGGACAGAGAGACAGGGGAGAGAGAGGAGAGAGAGAGGGGGGGACAGAGAGACAGGGGAGAGAGAGGAGAGAGAGAGGGGGGGCAGAGAGAGAGGGGAGAGAGAGGAGAGAGAGAGAGGGGAGAGGGGACAGAGAGAGAGGGGAGAGAGGAGAGAGAGAGAGGGGGGACAGAGAGACAGGGAGAGAGAGGAGAGAGAGAGGGGGGGCAGAGAGAGAGGGGAGAGAGGAGAGAGAGAGAGAGGGGACAGGACAGAGAGAGAGGGGAGGGGCAGAGAGAGAGGGAGAGAGAGGAGAGAGAGAGAGGGGAGAGTGAGAGGGGGGCAGAGAGAGAGGGGAGAGAGAGGGGGGGGGCAGAGAGAGAGGAGAGAGAGAGAGAGGGGGGCAGAGAGAGAGGGGAGAGAGAGGAGAGAGAGAGAGGGGAGAGTGAGGGGAGACAGAGGGGGGACAGAGAGACAGGGGAGAGTGAGGAGAGAGAGAGGGGGGACAGAGAGACAGGGGAGAGAGAGGAGAGAGAGGGGGGGCAGAGAGAGAGGGGAGAGGAGAGAGAGAGAGGGACAGAGAGAGAGGGGAGAGAGGAGAGAGAGAGGGGGGCAGAGAGAGGGGGGCAGAGAGAGAGAGAGAGAGGAGAGAGAGAGAGGGGAGAGTGAGGGGAGACAGAGGGGGAGACAGAGGGGGAGAGGGGACAGAGAGACAGGGGAGAGAGAGGAGAGGAGAGAGAGAGAGGGAGAGAGAGGAGAGAGAGACAGTGGAGAGAGAGGAGAGAGAGAGAGGGGAGAGGGGACAGAGAGAGAGGGGAGAGAGAGGAGAGAGAGAGGGGGGACAGAGAGAGAGGGGAGAGAGAGAGAGAGAGAGAGGGAGAGGGGACAGAGAGAGAGGGGAGAGAGAGGAGAGAGAGGGGGGCAGAGAGAGAGGGGAGAGAGAGAGGGGAGAGTGAGGGGAGACAGAGGGGGAGACAGAGGGGGAGAGGGGACAGAGAGACAGGGGAGAGAGAGGAGAGAGAGAGGGGGGGCAGAGAGAGAGGGGAGAGAGAGGAGAGAGAGGGGGGGACAGAGAGAGAGGGGAGAGAGAGGAGAGAGAGAGGGGGGAGAGAGAGGAGAGATAGAGAGGGGAGAGTGAGGGGAGACAGAGAGGGGGAGAGGGGACAGAGAGACAGGGGAGAGAGAGGGGGGACAGAGAGAGAGGGAGAGAGAGGAGAGAGAGGGGGGACAGAGAGAGAGGGGAGAGAGAGGAGAGAGAGAGGGGGTGACAGAGAGAGAGGGGAGAGAGAGGAGAGAGAGAGAGGGGAGAGTGAGGGGAGACAGAGGGGGAGACAGAGGGGGAGAGGGGACAGAGAGACAGGGAGAGAGAGGAGAGAGAGAGAGGGGAGACAGAGGGGGAGAGAGGAGAGAGGGGAGAGAGAGGAGAGAGAGAGAGGGGGGACAGAGACAGAGAGAGGGGAGAGAGAGGAGAGAGAGGGGGAGAGAGAGGAGAGATAGAGAGGGGAGAGTGAGGGGAGACAGAGGGGGAGACAGAGGGGGAGAGGGGACAGAGAGACAGGGGAGAGAGAGAGGGGGGACAGAGAGAGAGGGGAGAGAGAGGAGAGAGAGAGGGGGGACAGAGAGAGAGGGAGAGAGAGAGGGGGGTGACAGAGAGAGAGAGGGAGAGAGAGGAGAGAGAGAGGGAGAGTGAGGGGAGACAGAGGGGGAGACAGAGGGGGAGAGGGGACAGAGAGACAGGGGAGAGAGAGGAGAGAGAGAGAGGGGAGACAGAGGGGGAGACAGAGGGGGAGAGAGGAGAGAGTGAGAGAGGGGAGAGAATGAGAGAGGGGAGAGAGGACAGACAGGGGAGAGAGGGGGGGGAGAAAGAGGGGGAGGACAGAAAGAGAGTTGGGAGAGAGAGGGGAAAGAGAGGGAGAGAGGACAGAGAGAGGGGGAGAGAGGACAGAGAGGGGAGAGAGGGGGGGAGAAGACAGAAAGAGAGGACGGAGAGAGTGGGGAGAGAGAGGAGAAAGAGAGGGGAGAGAGGGGAGAGGACAGAGAGAGAGGGGAGAGATATTTTATGTACGTTGGAAATAGATGGCATATTATCCAATAGGAGTGTGTGTGTGGTACCTCGTCCCACTCCAGAAGGTAGTTTGTGATTTTGGATCCGTTGTCAACTGGAGGCTGGCGAGAGAAGAGAAGAATAAGTAAGGCTGTCTGGAGTGTCTGGAGTGTGTGTGCGCGTGTGCGCGTGTGCGCGCGTGTACGTGATGAGGAGAGGAGGATGAACTGGGGCTGTCACAGAGAGGAAATGGCCTGTGTGTTTTCATTAGTGTGACCTCATATCCTGCCTGAGTGAGTGATGTCACTCTCCACGCCGCCCTTACGCTGTGACAGAACCCAAGACAGAATATCACTGACAGATCTATCTATATAGAGGTGAGGATGAGAGTGCCATCTATCCTGACCAACCCCCTCTCAGAATGACATGGAGAAGGACTGGACAGCGATGTCATAAAACACCAGGAAGCAGATCTTCCCTGAGAGCAAAATAGAACCCAGATTCTCTGCTCTCGTCTCTGAAGTGTGCACTCATTCACTCCCCTGTCTCTGAAGTGTGCACTCATTCACTCCCCTGTCTCTGAAGTGTGCACTCATTCACTCCCCTGTCTCTGAAGTGTGCACTCATTCACTCCCCTGTCACTGAAGTGTGCACTCATTCACTCCCCTGTCTGAAGTGTGCACTCATTCACTCCCCTGTCTCTGAAGTGTGCACTCATTCACTCCCCTTGTCTCTGAAGTGTGCACTCATTCACTCCCCTGTCTGTGAAGTGTGCACTCATTCACTCCCCTGTCTCTGAAGTGTGCACTCATTCACTCCCCTGATGGATCTAAAATAGACTGGATGGGAGGGAATGAGTGGACACTTTTGGTACAAGAGTAAACAATCGGAACGCCCAATGAAAGGAACTAAAAGTGTGTGTACCTTCCACTGCAGTGTGAGGGTGCTCTTGGTGCGGTGAGATAGTTTGGGGGGGAAGGGCAGGTCGGGGGGGCAGGTGTGTGTTGTGAACGACCCCGTCTCCGAACACACACCCCTCAAGTTAGAGTTACACAACGCGCTGACTCTGAAACACACACAAAACATCAAATCACATTTATTAACACAATAGCAAAGAAGTGGTGAAAAAGTGTGTGTTGCTGACGGAAGGTGTGTGTTCTTACCGTACGTGGTAGTCTGAAGCTGGCCTCAGGTCTTTTAGATGGCACTCCAACTCCTCTCCACTACACACACACACACACACACACACACACACACACACACACACACACACACACACACACACACACACACACACACACACACACACACACACACACACACACACACACACACACACACACACACACACACACACACACACACACACACAATTTAATTTACAATTGAGATGAAAGTGAGATGTTTATGTTTGCATCAGGTGTTCTTCCGAAGTCTGAAACATTCATACACACCTGCTAGTTAGGATCAGAGTTAGGTGTGTTTTACCTGCTAGTCAGGATCAGAGTTAGGTGTGTTTTACTTGCTAGTCAGGATCAGAGATAGGTGTGTTTTACCTGCTAGTCAGGATCAGAGATAGGTGTGTTTTACCTGCTAGTCGGGATCAGAGTTAGGTATGTTTCACCTGCTAGTCGGGATCAGAGTTAGGTGTGTTTTACCTGCTAGTCAGGATTCAGAGTTAGGTGTGTTTTACCTGCTAGTCGGGATGAGAGTTAGGTGTGTTTTACCTGCTAGTCAGGATCAGAGTTAGGTGTGTTTTACCTGCTAGTCGGGATCAGAGTTAGGTGTGTTTTACCTGCTAGTCAGGATCAGAGTTAGGTGTGTTTTACCTGCAAGTCGGGATCAGAGTTAGGTGTGTTTTACCTGCAAGTCGGGATCAGAGTTAGGTGTGTTTTACCTGCTAGTCGGGATCAGAGTTAGGTGTGTTTTACCTGCAAGTCGGGATCAGAGTTAGGTGTGTTTTACCTGCTAGTCGGGATCAGAGTTAGGTGTGTTTTACCTGCTAGTCAGGATCAGAGTTAGGTGTGTTTTACCTGCAAGTCGGGATCAGAGTTAGGTGTGTTTTACCTGCTAGTCGGGATCAGAGTTAGGTGTGTTTTACCTGCTAGCCGGGATCAGAGTTAGGTGTGTCTTACCTGCTAGCCGGGATCAGAGATAGGTGTGTTTTACCTGCTAGCCGGGATCAGAGTTAGGTGTGTTTTACCTGCTAGCCGGGATCAGAGATAGGTGTGTTTTACCTGCTAGTCAGGATCAGAGATAGGTGTGTTTTACCTGCTAGTCAGGATCAGAGATAAGTGTGTTTTACCTGCTAGTCGGGATCAGAGTTAGGTGTGTTTTACCTGCTAGTCGGGATCAGAGTTAGGTGTGTTTTACCTGCTAGTCGGGATCAGAGTTAGGTGTGTTTTACCTGCTAGTCAGGATTCAGAATTAGGTGTGTTTTACCTGCTAGTCGGGATGAGAGTTAGGTGTGTTTTACCTGCTAGTTAGGATTCAGAATTAGGTATGTTTTACCTGCTAGTCGGGATGAGAATTAGGTGTGTTTTACCTGCTAGTCAGGATTCAGAATTAGGTGTGTTTTACCTGCTAGTCGGGATGAGAGTTAGGTGTGTTTTACCTGCTAGTTAGGATTCAGAATTAGGTATGTTTTACCTGCTAGTCGGGATGAGAGTTAGGTGTGTTTTACCTGCTAGTCAGGATCAGAGTTAGGTGTGTTTTACCTGCTAGTCGGGATCAGAGTTAGGTGTGTTTTACCTGCTAGTCAGGATCAGAGTTAGGTGTGTTTTACCTGCAAGTCGGGATCAGAGTTAGGTGTGTTTTACCTGCTAGTCGGGATCAGAGTTAGGTGTGTTTTACCTGCTAGTCAGGATCAGAGTTAGGTGTGTTTTACCTGCAATCAGAGTTAGGTGTGTTTTACCTGCTAGGATCAGAGTTAGGTGTGTTTTACCTGCTAGTCGGGATCAGAGTTAGGTGTGTTTTACCT
Organism: Oncorhynchus gorbuscha; assembly: GCF_021184085.1. NCBI lineage: Eukaryota > Metazoa > Chordata > Actinopteri > Salmoniformes > Salmonidae > Oncorhynchus > Oncorhynchus gorbuscha. The sequence goes on from NC_060193.1 coordinate 53,437,584, forward strand.
GACCTGCAGCCGGGATCAGAGTTAGGTGTGTTTTACCTGCTAGTCCAGAGTTAGACCTGCCCTGGGATCAGAGATTAGGTGTGTTTTACCTGCTAGCCGGGATCAGAGTTAGGTGTGTTTTACCTGCTAGCCGGGATCAGAGATAGGTGTTTTTACCTGCTAGTCAGGATCAGAGATAGGTGTGTTTTACCTGCTAGTCAGGATCAGAGATAAGTGTTTTACCTTACCTGCTAGTCGGGATCAGAGTTAGGTGTGTTTTACCTGCTAGTCGGGATCAGAGTTAGGTGTGTTTTACCTGCTAGTCAGGATTCAGAATTAGGTGTGTTTTACCTGCTAGTCAGGGATCAGAGTTAGAGTGTGTTTTTACCTGCTAGTCGGGATCAGAGTTAGGTGTGTTTTTACCTGCTAGTCGGGATCAGAGTTAGGTGTGTTTTACCTGCTAGTCAGGATTCAGAATTAGGTGTGTTTTACCTGCTAGTCGGGATGAGAGTTAGGTGTGTTTTACCTGCTAGTTAGGATTCAGAATTAGGTATGTTTTACCTGCTAGTCGGGATGAGAATTAGGTGTGTTTTACCTGCTAGTCAGGATTCAGAATTAGGTGTGTTTTACCTGCTAGTCGGGATGAGAGTTAGGTGTGTTTTACCTGCTAGTTAGGATTCAGAATTAGGTATGTTTTACCTGCTAGTCGGGATGAGAGTTAGGTGTGTTTTACCTGCTAGTCAGGATCAGAGTTAGGTGTGTTTTACCTGCTAGTCGGGATCAGAGTTAGGTGTGTTTTACCTGCTAGTCAGGATCAGAGTTAGGTGTGTTTTACCTGCAAGTCGGGATCAGAGTTAGGTGTGTTTTACCTGCTAGTCGGGATCAGAGTTAGGTGTGTTTTACCTGCTAGCCGGGATCAGAGTTAGGTGTGTTTTACCTGCTAGTCAGGATCAGAGTTAGGTGTGTTTTACCTGCAAGTCGGGATCAGAGTTAGGTGTGTTTTACCTGCAAGTCGGGATCAGAGTTAGGTGTGTTTTACCTGCTAGTCGGGATCAGAGTTAGGTGTGTTTTACCTGCAAGTCGGGATCAGAGTTAGGTGTGTTTTACCTGCTAGTCGGGATCAGAGTTAGGTGTGTTTTACCTGCTAGTCGGGATCAGAGTTAGGTGTGTTTTACCTGCAAGTCGGGATCAGAGTTAGGTGTGTTTTACCTGCTAGTCGGGATCAGAGTTAGGTGTGTTTTACCTGCTAGCCGGGATCAGAGTTAGGTGTGTTTTACCTGCTAGCCGGGATCAGAGATAGGTGTGTTTTACCTGCTAGTCAGGATCAGAGTTAGGTGTGTTTTACCTGCTAGTCGGGATCCGAGTTAGGTATGTTTTACCTGCTAGTCAGGATCAGAGTTAGGTGTGTTTTACCTGCTAGTCAGGATCAGAGTTAGGTGTGTTTTACCTGCTAGTCAGGATCAGAGTTAGGTGTGTTTTACCTGCTAGTCAGGATTAGAGTTAGGTGTGTTTTACCTGCTAGTCAGGATTCAGAGATAGGTGTGTTTTACCTGCTAGTCGGGATGAGAGTTAGGTGTGTTTTACCTGCTAGTCGGGATGAGAGTTAGGTGTGTTTTACCTGCTAGTCGGGATGAGAGTTAGGTGTGTTTTACCTGTTAGTCAGGATTCAGAATGAGGTGTGTTTTACCTGCTAGTCAGGATTCAGAGTTAGGTGTGTTTTACCTGCTAGTTAGGATTCAGAATTAGGTATGTTTTACCTGCTAGTCGGGATCAGAGTTAGGTGTGTTTTACCTGCTAGCCGGGATCAGAGATAGGTGTGTTTTACCTGCTAGTCAGGATCAGAGATAGGTGTGTTTTACCTGCTAGTCGGGATCAGAGTTAGGTGTGTTTTACCTGCTAGTCGGGATGAGAGTTAGGTGTGTTTTACCTGCTAGCCGGGATCAGAATTAGGTGTGTTTTACCTGCTAGTTAGGATCAGTGATAGGTGTGTTTTACCTGCTAGTCAGGATCAGAGATAGGTGTGTTTTACCTGCTAGTCAGGATCAGAGATAGGTGTGTTTTACCTGTATATAAGTCTGTATTTGCCATCCCGTCCCTTGTCGGACAGAGAGACCTCGTAGGTGAGAGACTGGCTGTTGCTGAACCGGTTCACCAGCCCGACCGGGGGAGCCCAGGACAACCTCGCACCCCGCGCGTGCACGTTGGACACCTGGAACACCACACACACGTTCGATAACACACACACAAAGTTCCTATCAGTTTACGTTGGACACCTGGAACACCACACACACATTAGATAACACACACACAAAGTTCCTATCAGTTTATGTTCCAGTTCATCCCACATCCACTGAATACCCAATCTGCCCTGGGGACAAACCACATCCACTGAATACCCAATCTGCCCTGGGGACAAACCACATCCACTGAATACCCAATCTGCCCTGGGGACAAACCACATCCACTGAATACCCAATCTGCCCTGGGGACAAACCACATCCACTGAATACCCAATCTGCCCTGGGGACAAACCACATCCACTGAATACCCAATCTGCCCTGGGGACAAACCACATCCACTGAATACCCAATCTGCCCTGGGGACAAACCACATCCACTGAATACCCAATCTGCCCTGGGGACAAACCACATCCACTGAATACCCAATCTGCCCTGGGGACAAACCACAACCACTGAATACCCAATCTGCCTTAGGGACAAACCACATCCCAGAGACACACACTGAAGACTGTCTCATATGACCTCTCCCTCTAGAAGACAAGCTGACAGTCTCTCTCTCTCTCTCATACTTCTAGTGTGTTCCTTATGAATACTGTACAGAAGATCCATTAGAGTCCTGTGTAGGGTTGCAAAGGGAGGGAAACTTTTATGGGTTACTGGATTTGATGTAATCTATCACAAGACATCTAGTGGCCATTTTGGGTACCTCTGCCCCTCTATGTAAAATATATGAAATAATTCAATAAGATTATTATTATTTTTTTTTAAATAGAATGACAAAGCTGTGAAACATGATCCTAAATATAAACAATCAACTCATTGAATAACATTGGTGTTTAATATGAGGGTTTCAGCATGAAATATAATTTATATATTTGTTAACACACTTTCATTTATTTTCTATGTCAAAATTAATTTTTGTCAATGTTTTTGCATCAAACTGATGGCAGTTGTGAACACGGTCAATAGTTGGAAGAGTTGCAGAGGTAGTAGAAAATAATGCCAATGTTTATTAGATGCTTTTTAAAATGAATTAAGCTATTTTCTCTTGAACGACATGGTCTATCCACTAGAAATTCATGGATAATACAGATATAACAGATTAATACTATATATGAAGAATTTTAAAAAAAGTTATTCAAGTATAAATGACCAAAGTTTTGATAGATTGCCATAGATTTTCTGTTAATTACCAAAATTACTAAAGATTCTGGTAACTTCGGTAAATTACTGGTAGTGTTGTGGCCCTAGTTCTGTGTGATGAGGTGGTATAATACTGCCCCTGTGTGGTCAGGTTGGGGACTGCAGGTGTTCTGGGCTCCAAAGGACATACTACTCTGGGAGGAAGAACCTTTAGGAACAGATGTCTTTGTCTGCGAGTGTGTGTGTTTGTGAGAGAGTGTGTGAGTGTCTGCGTGTGGGTATGTGTGTGTGACTGACCTGTGGTTTGTCGATGGCGGAGAGCACTTCCTGAACTCTCTTTGCCTCCGAGTCGTGATCTGAGGTGAGAGAACAGAAACAACATTACCACCAACTCGTGTGTTTCTGTCCTTGTGTGAGAGGGTGTTATTACAGCTAAGCACCACCAGAGGGCAGGCTGAGCTGTGTCATATACAGTAAGTACAGTATGTACAGACCCCAACCTGGATTACGGCCTAGATCTGCCCTCTGTTCTGTTGTCTGCTCATAAAATAGGGTTCCAGTAACACACACACACACACACACACACACACACACACACACACACACACACACACACACACACACACACACACACACACACACACACACACACGTCCAGTGGCAGAGCATGTCTAGGGGTGATTTAGGAGTGGGTCGGGGTTAGCGCTGGGGTGTGTGTGTGTGTGTGTGTGTGTGTGTGTGTGTGTGTGTGTGTGTGTGTGTGTGTGTGTGTGTGTGTGTGTGTGTGTGTGTGTGTGTGTGTGTGTGTGTGTGTGTGTGTGTGTGTGTGTGTGTGTGTGTGTGTGATCCCTATACCAGAATTGCTCAGCGCAGAGTTCACTAAATCACCCAGAAATGGTTTGTGTTTCAGAGAGAGAGGGAGAGAGTCAGTAGCATCAGGTTAAATCTCTCCTGACCACATCTCCTGTTTCTGTTTGTCTGGATGTGTTTGTTTGATTACAGAGGACAGAGACAAAGAACGACAGAGCAACAGAGGACCAGGGGAAGAGAGGGATGGTGAGGGGGAAGGGAGAAGAGACGGTGGTCTGAGCCAAAGCTGAGTAAGACTTGGAAAGAGTGGGACTTGGGACCCTGAGTAAGAGTGGGACCCTGAGTAAGAGTGGGACCCTGAGTAAGAGTGGGACCCTGAGTAAGAGTGGGACCCTGAGTAAGAGTGGGACCCTGAGTAAGAGTGGGACCCTGAGTAAGAGTGGGACTTGGGAAAAGAAAGATAGAAAGAAAGAAGAGAGGAAACACACATGCAGAGGAGAGAAGGAGAGGAGAGAAGGAGAGGAGAGAAGGAGAGGAGCAGAGGGAGAGGAGAGAAGGAGAGGAGAGAAGGAGAGGAGAGAAGGAGAGGAGAGAAGGAGAGGAGAGAAGGAGAGGAGCAGAGGGAGAGGAGCAGAGGGAGAGGAGAGAAGGAGAGGAGAGAAGGAGAGGAGAGAAGGAGAGGAGAGGAGAGGAGCAGAGGGAGAGGAGAGAAGGAGAGGAGAGAAGGAGAGGAGAGAAGGAGAGGAGCAGAGGGAGAGGAGAGAAGGAGAGGAGAGAAGGAGAGGAGAGAAGGAGAGGAGCGAAGGAGAGGAGAGAAGGAGAGGAGAGAAGGAGAGGAGAGAAGGAGAGGAGCAGAGGGAGAGGAGAGAAGGAGAGGAGAGAAGGAGAGGAGAAAAGGAGAGGAGCAGAGGGAGAGGAGAGAAGGAGAGGAGAGAAGGAGAGGAGAGAAGCAGAGGGAGAGGAGAGAAGGAGAGGAGCGAAGGAGAGGAGCGAAGGAGAGGAGCTGAGGGAGAGGAGAGAAGGAGAGGAGAGAAGGAGAGGAGAGAAGGAGAGGAGAGAAGGTTAAGGAGAGGAGAGAGGGATTAGAAAACAGAAGAGGAGCCGAGGATAAGAAGGGATATGTATCAGGATGGAGAGAAAAGTGAGGAAAGCAGAGAGGAGGTTTGTGAGGGGTCATCTTCAGTAGGCCAGTAGGTGCTGGCCTACTGAGCAGCAAGGGGAACTGGCCCTCCCTACCTTCAGGCTATGCTCAAACCCTTCATCCCAACCCAAGCCCTCCATTCCTCCCCCTCTGGTCTCTTGGCCCAACCACCCACCACTAGAATAAAATAAAGGCCTTTCGGTTTTCCCAACTAGCGCTGATTTTGCTGATAGATACTTTGTTGAGGAAAACTGTACTTACTATCGAGATGTGTTGTTGTCTCACCCACCTATCTTAAGATGAATGCACTAATTGCAAGTCCCTCTGGATAAGAGCTAAATGACTAAAATGGCAAATGTAAGAGGAGCGTAGGGTGATTACACAATCACTGTGTTCCAGTTCTGTGACATCATCAGCAGGCGCAGCAGATGCACGGGGGGGGCTTGTCAGACTGTGTGAATATATCGAAGTGTGTCTGTGTATTAAAAAACATACTTTTAGAAACTGGAAACAAGGATCTGAAGGAACGGAGGAGAGAGGAGGAGAGAGGGAGGAGAGAGGAGGAGAGGGGAGGAGGAGAGGAGAGAGGAGGAGGAGAGGAGGAGAGAGGAGGAGAGGGGAGAGAAGAGGAGGAGAGGGGAGGAGGAGAGGGGAGGAGAGAGGAGGAGGAGAGAGGAGGAGGAGAGAGGGAGGAGGAGAGAGGAGGAGAGGGGGAGAGAGGAGGAGAGGGGGAGAGAGGGAGAGAGGAGGAGGAGAGAGGAGTAGGAGAGGGGAGGAGAGAGGAGGAGAGGGAGGGAGCGAGGAGGAGAGGGGAGGAGAGAGGAGAGGGGAGGAGAGAGGAGGAGAGAGAAGAGGGGAGGAGAGAGGAGGAGAGGGGAGAAGAGAGGAGGAGAGGGGAGAAGAGAGGAGGAGAGGGGAGGAGAGAGGAGGAGAGGAGGAGGAGAGAGGAGAGGGGAGGAGAGAGGAGAGGGGAGGGAGGAGGAGGAGGAGAGAGGAAGAGGAGAGAGGAGGAGGAGAGGGGAGGAGGAGAGGGGAGGAGAGAGGAGGAGGAGAGAGGAGGAGAGGAGGAGAGAGGAGGAGAGAGGAGGAGAGGAGGAGGAGGGGAGAAGAGAGGAGGAGAGGGGGAGGAGAGAGGAGAGGGGAGGAGAGAGGAGGAGAGAGAAGAGGGGAGGAGAGAGGAGGAGAGGGGAGAAGAGAGGAGGAGAGGGGAGAAGAGAGGAGGAGAGGGGAGGAGAGGAGGAGGAGAGGAGGAGGAGAGAGGAGAGGGGAGGAGAGAGGAGAGGGGAGGAGGAGAGGAGGAGAGAGGAGGAGAGAGGAGGAGAGGGGAGGAGAGAGGACGAGGGGAGGAGAGAGGACGAGGGGAGGAGAGAGGAGGAGAGAGGAGGAGAGAGAGAGAACAGAGACATGAAAAAGTATTTGCCCCCTTTCTGATTTTAAGCATATTTTTTATATTGAATGTCATCAGATCTTCAACCAAAAGCTAATATTAGATAAAGGGAACCTGAGTTTACAAATCACAACAACAAAAAATATACTTATTTTATTTATTTAATTAACAAAAGTTATGCAGCGACCAATTCTCCAGTGTGAAAAGTCATTTCCCCCTCACACTCAATAAGTGGTTGTACCACCTTCAGCAGCGATGACTGCAACCAAACGCTTCCTGTAGTTGTCTCTCACGTCGCTCTGGAGGAATTGTGTCCCACTCTTACATGAAGAACTGCTTAAACTGCTTGTTTCAAGTCCTGCCACAACATCTCGATTGGGATCATTAGGTCTGAACTTTGAACTTCATTCCAAAACTTCAAATTTTGTTGCTTTTTAGCCATTTTCATGTAGACTTGACTGTGTGTTTTGGATCATTGTCTTGCTGCATGACCCAGCTGCTGTTCAGCTTCAGCTCACAGACAGATGGCCTGACATTCTCCTGTAGAATTCTCCTGCAGAACTTTTTGGTCGACATGGGTCCCATTATGCCTGGCGAAAACTAAACACTGCATCCACAGTGTGAACCTCACACCAACGGTGAAGCATGGTGGTGGCAGTGTGATGCTTTGCTGCCTCAGGACCTGGACGACTTGCCTTAACAGAAGCAACCATGAATTCTGCTCTGTATCAGAGAATTCTACAGGAGAATGTCAGGCCATCTGTCTGTGAGCTGAAGCTGAAGCACAGCTGGGTCACGCAGCAAGACAATGATCCAAAACACACAATCAAGTCTACAAGAAAATGGCTAAAAAGCTACACATTTATAGTTTTGGAATGGCCTAACGAGCAGTTCAAGCTTTAAAACCCACAAATGTTGCTCCGTTACATTACTGCATGGAAGAGTGGGCCAAAATTCCTCCACAGCAACGTGAGAGACCGATCAACAACTACAGGAAGCGTTTGGTTGATGTCATTGCTGCCAAAGGTGGCACAACCAGTTATTGAGTGTGGGACGGAAGTGACTTTTTCACACGGGGGAATTGGGTGTTGCATAACCTTGTTTATGAAATAAATCAAATAAGTATGTATTTGTTTGGTTTTGTTTGGTTGAAGATCTGATATCATTCAGTATCAAAAATATAATTTTTTTAAAGGGGGCAAATACTATTTAACGGCACTGTAGAGATGGAGGGAGATAAAGAGGAGGAGAGATGTACATCTGAGCTGCCAAGAGACACAGGAATGCTGCCGCTCTTCCTAGAAGGCAACCGTGTGTGTGTGTGTGTGTGTGTGTGTGTGTGTGTGTGTGTGTGTGTGTGTGTGTGTGTGTGTGTGTGTGTGTGTGTGTGTGTGTGTGTGTGTGTGTGTGTGTGTGTGTGTGTGTGTGTGTGTGTGTGTGCGTGCGTGCGTGCGTGCGTGCGTGCGTGCGTGCGTGCGTGTGTGTGTGTGTGCGTTGGCTGAAGCGTTGGAAACTCTGAGATGGTAGAAGTACAGTTTCAACCCAGTCGACCAAGGTAATGTGTTAATATCACTGATCTTAAGATCATGTAAATAAGATGGTAATGAAGGTCTGATGATATACATCTCTGGCTCTGCACTAGCCAACATTGTGCAGATGTGTGTAAGAGAGACTTGTAAGAACAAGACTGAGTCAGACTGGACTTGTACTCCTTGAACCAGCTGACACAGAGGACCAGCTGACACAGAGGACCAGCTGACACAGAGCTGACACAGAGGACCAGCTGACACAGAGGACCAGCTGACACAGAGGACCAGCTGACACAGGGCAGGCACTTATTTGGGGGGGGCAAGCCTAAACATGGAGGGTGGGAGAGCGTACACACTTACGGAGAGTCACTATGACAACGTGGTTTATTTTAAATGGCTTGAGTCATGCTAAGGTCAGGGGTCGAATGTGTTAACGAACTAAACGAGCACTTACTGCTCTCTCTCTCTGTGTGACTGGGGATGACATCATCTTACATCAAAGGCTTTTGTTTTGTTTTAAATGTGTCAGGAGTCGTCTATTTTCTCTCCTCGGAATACCAAGTCGGAATACCAAGTCGGGAACTTGGACATCTTTCTAGAGCTCCAACTTTCTGACCTGAAGACTACTGACATCATCTTGAAAGCACCACTAGAATCACAGAAAGGTGCTGCAGTTATGATGACGTAGAACCAACATGGCGGACAAAGGCACATCTGTTTCAGTTGAAATCTAAGCTCTACTGAGAAACTGCAACGCTGGCATTGATCCACCATGGGACATCAGTTTCCTGAAATCACTGTTCTCTACAGATAAACTGCGCCGCTGATGTAGATCCATCATGGAGGACAGAGGCACATCTGATTGTGTTTAGAGCGGCTCAGTTCTAAGGAAGAGCGGTGGGCTTTACTGACTGTCTTGACTGACTGGTAGCCAAGCACATTACTGGGATATAGTACATTAGCCAATAGACACACTAACACACACGTCCAGGAGGGCACAGAGCAAAGTCTACAACGTGGGTGTGTTTGTGTGTGAGTGTGAACCCTGTCTGGTGTTCCAGACAGTGTGTGTGTGTGTGTGTGTGTGTGTGTGTGTGTGTGTGTGTGTGTGTGTGTGTGTGTGTGTGTGTGTGTGTGTGTGTGTGTGTGTGTGTGTGTGTGTGTGTGTGTGTGTGTGTGTGTGTGTGTGTGTGTGTGTGTGTGATACTCATGGTTGAAAGGAGAAGGCCAAGCAGTAGATTAGACAGATGTAATGTTCTCTCTCTGTCCTTTCTATATCTCTCTTTCTCTCCCTTTGTCTATCATCCCCCTCTCACTCTCTCTACCATCTTTCTCTCCCTTTGTCTCTCATCCCCCTCTCACTCTCTCTACCATCTTTCTCTCCCTTTGTCTCTCATCCCCCTCTCACTCTCTACCATCTTTCTCTCCCTTTGTCTCTCATCCCCCTCTCACTCTCTCTACCATCTTTCTCTCCCTTTGTCTCTCATCCCCCTCTCACTCTCTCTACCATCTTTCTCTCCCTTTGTCTCTCATCCCCCTCTCACTCTCTACCATCTTTCTCTCCCCCCCTGTCTCTCATCCCCCCTCTCACTCTCTCTACCATCTTTCTCTCCCTTTGTCTCTCATCCCCCTCTCACTCTCTCTACCATCTTTCTCTCCCTTTGTCTCTCATCCCCCTCTCACTCTCTCTACCATCTTTCTCTCCCTTTGTCTCTCATCCCCCTCTCACTCTCTCTACCATCTTTCTCTCCCTTTGTCTCTCATCCCCTCTCACTCTCTCTACCATCTTTCTCTCCCTTTGTCTCTCATCCCCCTCTCACTCTCTCTACCATCTTTCTCTCCTTTGTCTCTCATCCCCCTCTCACTCTCTCTACCATCTTTCTCTCCCTTTGTCTCTCATCCCCCTCTCACTCTCTCTACCATCTTTCTCTCCCTTTGTCTCTCATCCCCCTCTCACTCTCTCTACCATCTTTCTCTCCCTTTGTCTCTCATCCCCCTCTCACTCTCTCTACCATCTTTCTCTCCCTTTGTCTCTCATCCCCCTCTCACTCTCTCTACCATCTTTCTCTCCCTTTGTCTCTCATCCCCTCTCACTCTCTCTACCATCTTTCTCTCCCTTTGTCTCTCATCCCCCTCTCACTCTCTCTACCATCTTTCTCTCCCTTTGTCTCTCATCCCCCTCACTCTCTCTACCACTCTCTCTACCATCTTTCTCTCCCTTTGTCTCTCATCCCCCTCTCACTCTCTCTACCATCTTTCTCTCCCTTTGTCTCTCATCCCCCTCTCACTCTCTCTACCATCTTTCTCTCCCTTTGTCTCTCATCCCCCTCTCACTCTCTCTACCATCTTTCTCTCCCTTTGTCTCTCATCCCCCTCTCACTCTCTACCATCTTTCTCTCCCTTTGTCTCTCATCCCCCTCTCACTCTCTACCATCTTTCTCTCCCTTTGTCTCTCATCCCCCTCTCACTCTCTACCATCTTTCTCTCCCTTTGTCTCTCATCCCCCTCTCACTCTCTACCATCTTTCTCTCCCTTTGTCTCTCATCCCCCTCTCACTCTCTACCATCTTTCTCTTCACTCAATCTACCTCAAAGCTTTTCATTCACTCTCATATTCTCTGTTCTCACGTTTAATTCCCCTGTCCCTCTATCATACTCTTCTCTTTTTTCTCCCTCTCTCATGCTCTGATTGTTTTAGAGGAAGCCCAGTCACGGGGTGTCAGTGTGTGTGTGTTGTAGCTGAGTCAGCCTGATCTCCAGTCCAGAACTGAGACCCTGCTAGACCATCAGAAAGACACAGATACTCCTAGACATACACTGACATGTACTGTACGTGTGCGTGTGAAGATAGTGAGTTGATCAAAGCTCATCAGGCTCTCGCTCTTTCCATGATGTTACCACCCAGCCCAACAAACCCCCCCTTACACCTGGCCTCAATGGAACATTCCCCTGACCCCGGACTGTACAGCCGGGCTGGTCCAAAGCTGAAATGGGGGTCTGAGAGTTGGTTTGGCCTGCTTCTTTGGGATTAACTCTGGTGTCTCTCAGCAGGCCTGTCTGTCACCACCTCTGCACACATGCCAGAGAGATAGAGATGTGTGTGTTTGAAAGAGAGCTCAAAGGGTTCCTTCATGGAGAACAGGACTCAACAGATATGTACTGTACCTCACCCCTCTTCCCTCTCTCCCCTCCCCTCACCTCCACTCCTCTCCTCTACTCTCCTCACTACCTCTCCTATCCTGCCCACCCCCCCTCCCAGACAAGGCCAGTATTGTAGAGGGAGAAACCGATAGGTCTTGGGAAAAGACTCAGCTATGTGGTTACCTAGACAACCCCTTCTCTCCCCCCTCCCTCTCTCCACCTCAGTAAGACACCATTCATCCATTCATATTTTTCTCTCTTTCATTGAGAAGAAAAGAGGGAGAGACATCTGAAGAGTATTTACTTATCTTTGTGTGTGCATGTGTGTGTGTGCGTGTGTTTACCTTGCGGTGATTGTGTGTGTGTGTCTGGCTCGTTGCTCCTTGGGCTGCTGCGTAGTTGTCGTCGTTCCGGCTTCTTCCCTCCTGGACTGTTAGCTCCGCCCATTGACCCCAACGACCCTGGCGAAGGGACGTGGCTCTTCCCGCTATAACCAATCAAATACAACCAAACTTTATTGACACAAACTGCATGGAAAGCATCTCAGTAGACTTTACAATGACAACAGACCCAACACATGCTCTTAAAACAGAGTCAAATAGTTTGCATGTGTTTTAGACAACCTCATCCTCCCATAGGAAAACAATGTCTGGTCAAAGTCTATAACTTCTATAGGAAAACAATGTCTGGTCAAAGTCTGTAACTTCTATAGGAAAACAATGTCTGGTCAAAGTCTGTAACTTCTATAGGAAAACAATGTCTGGTCAAAGTCTGTAACTTCTATAGGAAAACAATGTCTGGTCAAAGTCTGTAACTTCTATAGGAAAACAATGTCTGGTCAAAGTCTAACTTCTATAGGAAAACAATGTCTGGTCAAAGTCTGTAACTTCTATAGGAAAACAATGTCTGGTCAAAGTCTGTAACTTCTATAGGAAAACAATGTCTGGTCAAAGTCTAACTTCAATAGGAAAACAATGTCTGGTCAAAGTCTAACTTCAATAGGAAAACAATGTCTGGTCAAAGTCTAACTTCAATAGGAAAACAATGTCTGGTCAAAGTCTAACTTCTATAGGAAAACAATGTCTGGTCAAAGTCTAACTTCTATAGGAAAACAATGTCTGGTCAAAGTCTGTAACTTCTATAGGAAAACAATGTCTGGTCAAAGTCTGTAACTTCTATAGGAAAACAATGTCTGGTCAAAGTCTAACTTCAATAGGAAAACAATGTCTGGTCAAAGTCTAACTTCAATAGGAAAACAATGTCTGGTCAAAGTCTAACTTCAATAGGAAAACAATGTCTGGTCAAAGTCTGTAACTTCTATAGGAAAACAATGTCTGGTCAAAGTCTGTAACTTCTATAGGAAAACAATGTCTGGTCAAAGTCTAACTTCTATAGGAAAACAATGTCTGGTCAAAGTCTAACTTCTATAGGAAAACAATGTCTGGTCAAAGTCTGTAACTTCTATAGGAAAACAATGTCTGGTCAAAGTCTGTAACTTCTATAGGAAAACAATGTCTGGTCAAAGTCTGTAACTTCTATAGGAAAACAATGTCTGGTCAAAGTCTAACTTCTATAGGAAAACAATGTCTGGTCAAAGTCTAACTTCAATAGGAAAACAATGTCTGGTCAAAGTCTGTAACTTCTATAGGAAAACAATGTCTGGTCAAAGTCTGTAACTTCTATAGGAAAACAATGTCTGGTCAAAGTCTAACTTCAATAGGAAAACAATGTCTGGTCAAAGTCTGTAACTTCTATAGGAAAACAATGTCTGGTCAAAGTCTGTAACTTCTATAGGAAAACAATGTCTGGTCAAAGTCTGTAACTTGTCTATAATGTCTCTCCTGTCTGCATTATGGCTATAGATTTCAGACTTGTAGAACAAGTTGATCACTAGTAAAACCAGTAACTAGTCTAAACTACTATCTAGTCTATAACTAGTCTGTAACTTCTCTCTAACTATAAGGCTAGTCTCTCCACACCTGTAGAGAAAGAAACTAGTCTCTAAGCTCTAACTAGTATTGTATCTAGTGTTTAAGTAGTATTGTATCTAGTGTTTAAATAGTATTGTATCTAGTGTTTAAGTAGTATTGTATCTAGTGTTTAAATAGTATTGTATCTAGTGTTTAAGTTGTACTGTATCTAGTGTTTAAGTAGTATTGTATCTAGTGTTTAAATAGTATTGTATCTAGTGTTTAAATAGTATTGTATCTAGTGTTTAAATAGTATTGTATCTAGTGTTTAAATAGTATTGTATCTAGTGTTTAAATAGTATTGTATCTAGTGTTTAAATAGTATTGTATCTAGTGTTTAAATAGTATTGTATCTAGTGTTTAAATAGTATTGTATCTAGTGTTTAAGTTGTACTGTATCTAGTGTTTAAGTAGTATTGTATCTAGTGTTTAAATAGTATTGTATCTAGTGTTTAAATAGTATTGTATCTAGTGTTTAAATAGTATTGTATCTAGTGTTTAAATAGTATTGTATCTAGTGTTTAAGTTGTATTGTATCTAGTGTTTAAGTTGTATTGTATCTAGTGTTTAAGTTGTATTGTATCTAGTGTTTAAATAGTATTGTATCTAGTGTTTAAATAGTATTGTATCTAGTGTTTAAATAGTATTGTATCTAGTGTTTAAATAGTATTGTATCTAGTGTTTAAATAGTATTGTATCTAGTGTTTAAATAGTATTGTATCTAGTGTTTAAATAGTATTGTATCTAGTGTTTAAATAGTATTGTATCTAGTGTTTAAATAGTATTGTATCTAGTGTTTAAGTTGTATTGTATCTAGTGTTTAAGTTGTATTGTATCTAGTGTTTAAGTTGTATTGTATCTAGTGTTTAAATAGTATTGTATCTAGTGTTTAAATAGTATTGTATCTAGTGTTTAAATAGTATTGTATCTAGTGTTTAAGTTGTACTGTATCTAGTGTTTAAATAGTATTGTATCTAGTGTTTAAATAGTATTGTATCTAGTGTTTAAATAGTATTGTATCTAGTGTTTAAATAGTATTGTATCTAGTGTTTAAATAGTATTGTATCTAGTGTTTAAATAGTATTGTATCTAGTGTTTAAATAGTATTGTATCTAGTGTTTAAGTAGTATTGTATCTAGTGTTTAAATAGTATTGTATCTAGTGTTTAAATAGTATTGTATCTAGTGTTTAAATAGTATTGTATCTAGTGTTTAAATAGTATTGTATCTAGTGTTTAAGTAGTATTGTATCTAGTGTTTAAGTTGTATTGTATCTAGTGTTTAAATAGTATTGTATCTAGTGTTTAAATAGTATTGTATCTAGTGTTTAAATAGTATTGTATCTAGTGTTTAAGTTGTACTGTATCTAGTGTTTAAATAGTATTGTATCTAGTGTTTAAATAGTATTGTATCTAGTGTTTAAATAGTATTGTATCTAGTGTTTAAATAGTATTGTATCTAGTGTTTAAATAGTATTGTATCTAGTGTTTAAGTAGCATTGTATCTAGTGTTTAAGTAGTATTGTATCTAGTGTTTAAGTTGTACTGTAAGTACAGTTTCTCACAGCAGGAAAATAATCCTGCAGCAACAGGAAATGTTGACACATTTTTCATTAGGGCAAATAAAGTCTGACATTTTAAAGTGAAAATGACAAACCATGAACACACGACAATTTAGCATTTCTTTCTAGCGCAGGAAAATGTTCTGCGACAACAGAGTGCTCAAATGAAGCATCTGTAGTCTCAGACTAGTTGAACCGGTCCCTGACATCAGGACTATTCACTGACCTGTATCCATTGTGGCTGGAGCCCAGAGACTTGTACAGGGTGGAGGGAGGAGAGTTGAGTCTGTTCTGTCGCTCCAGCTGTCTCTGCTCCTTCATCTTCTTCGGCTGGGGCTTGTTGTAGCTCTCCTCTCTGCCAACGTAGCTGGACATGCCATACACTGGGATTATCTCTGGGAGACGGAGAGATGGAGGGGGTGAAGAGGGAGGGAGAGAGGGAGAGGGAATTGAGAGCCCGGAAAGACGAGAGAGGGAGTTAGCTATGTCATTTAGGTGTATGTATATACACTGAGTGGACAAAAACATTAAGGACACCTGCCACAGACATAGACGGACCAGGTGAATCCAGGTGAAAGATATGATCCCTTATTGATGAAATTTGTTACATCCACTTCAATAAGTGTAGATGAAGGGGAGGACACAGGTTAAAGAAGGATTTTTAATCCTTGAGACAATTGAGACATGGATTGTGTATGTGTGTCATTCAGAGGGTGAATGGGCAAGACAAAATAAGTGCCTTTGAACAGGGTACGGTAGTAGGTGCCAGGCGTACCGATTTGAGTGTGTCAAGAACTGCAACGCTGCTGGGTTTTTTCCCGCTCAGCAGTTTCCTGTGTGTATCAAGAATGGTCCACTACCCAAAGGACATCCAGCCAACTTGACACACCTGTGTGTGTGTGGGAGGGTGCAACTCAATATTAAGGTCTTCCTAATGTTTTGTACACCTGGTGTATATATAAACTATACCAGTCAAAAGTTGTGGACACACCTACTCATTCCAGGATTTTTTTACATTTAAAAAAAAAACTATTTTCTACATTGTAGAATAATAGTGAAGACATCAACACTGTCAAATCACACATATGGAATCATGTAGTAACCAAAACAGTGTTAAACAAATCAAAATAGATTTTAGATTCTTCAAAGTAGCCACCCTAAGCCTTGACTACAGCTTTGCACACTCTGGGCATTCTCTCAACCAGCTTCATGGGGTAGTCACCTGGAATGCATTTCAATTAACAGGTGTGCCTTGTTAAAGGTTAATTTGTGGAATTTCTTTCCTTCTTAATGTGTTTGAGCCAATCAGTTGTGTTGTGACAAGGTAGGGTTGGTACACAGAAGATATCCCTATTTGGTAAAAGACCAAGTCCATATTATGGCAAGAATAGCTCAAATAAGCAAAGAGAAATGACAGTCCATCATTACTTTAAGACATAAAGGTCAGTCAATGTGGAAAATTTCAAGAACTTTGAAAGTTTCTTCAAGTGCAGTAGCAAAAACCATCAAGCGCTATGATGGAACTGGCTCTCATGAGAACCGCCACAGGAAAGGAAGACCCAGAGTTACCTCTGCTGCAGAGGATAAGTTCATTAGAGTTACCAGCCTCAGAAATTGCAGCCCAAATAAATGCTTCACAAAGATAAAGTAACAGACACTTCTCAACATCAACTGTTCAGAGGAGACTGAGTGAATCAGGCCTTCATGGTTGAATTTCTGCAAAGAAACCACTACTAAAGGACACCAATAAGAAGAAGTGACTTGGTTGGGGGAAAAAACACGAGCAATGGACATTAGACTGGTGGGAATCTGTCCTTTGGTCTGATGAGTCCAAATTTGAGATTTTTGGTTCCAACCGCTGTATCTTTGTGAGACGCAGAGTAGGTGAACGAATGATGTGTGGTTCCCACCATGACGCATGGTGGAGGTGTGATGGTGTGGGCGGTGCTTTGCTGGTGACACTGTTAGTGATAAATTTAGAATTCAAGGCACACTTAACCAGCATGGCTACCACAGCATTCTGCAGTGATGTGCCATCCCATCTGGTTTGTGCTTAGTGGGACTATCATTTGTTTTTTAACAGGACAATGACCCAACACACCTCCAGGCTGTGTAAGGGCTATTTGACCAAGAAGGAGAGTGATGGAGTGCTACATCAGTTGACCTGACCACAATCACCCAACCTCAACCCAATTGAGATGGTTTGGGATGAGTTGGATCGCAGAGTGAAGGAAAAGCAGCCAACAAGTGCTCAGCATATGTGGGAACTCCTTCAAGGCTGTTGGAAAAGCATTCCAAGTGAAGCTGGTTGAGAGAATGCCAAAAATGTGCAAAGCTGTCATCAAGTCAAAGGGTGGCTACTTTGAAGAATCTAAAATCTAAATTTGATTTGTTGAACAAGTTTTTGGTTACTACATGATTCTATATGTGTTATTTCATTATAGAAAATAGTACAAAATGTAGAAAACAGTACAAAATAAATAATGAATAAGTAGGTGTGTCCAAACTTTTGACTGCTACTGGATATATCTCCAGTGGTGTAAAGTACTTAAGTAAAAATACTTTAAAGTACTACTTAAGTAGTTTTGGTGGTATCTGTACTTTACTATTTATATTTTTGACAACTTTTACTTCACTGCATTCCTAAACAAAATAATGTACTTTCTACTCCATATATTTTCCCTGACACCCAAAAGTAGTCGTTGCATTTTGAATGCTTAGCAGGACAGGAACATTTTTCAATTCACGCACTTAAAGAGAAAATCTCTGGTCATCCCTACTGCATCTGATCTGGCAAACTCACTAAACACAAATACTTGTTTGAAAAATTAGTGTTGGAGTATGCCCCTGGCTATCCATAAACTAAAAAAACAAGAAAATAATGCTGTCTGGTTTGCTTATTATAAGGAATTTGAAATTATTTCTACTTTTACCTTTGATACTTAAGTATATTTTAGCAACTACATTTACTTCTGATACTTAAGTATATTTAAAACCAAATACTTTTAGTAGTATTTTACTCGGTGACTCACTTTTACTTGAGTCATTTTTTATAAAGCTATCTTTACTTTTACTCAAGTATGACAATTTAAGTACTTTTTCTACCACAGTATATATCTCTAGTATAGGCTACAGTATCTCATATGCTAATAGATGTATATATATATTAATCTCACTGCTATCTATAAACTAAATATACTTTCCAGCATCCCGCCTCACCCAATGTGGTACGGATCTGCTATTGTTCTTCCTTATAACCGGGACTTCCATCAGGAGCTAGCTAGCTAACTAGCTACTAGTCTTTGTTAGCTACGGCTAGCTGTCTTCACCTTTTTCCCCGGAATCAGCCGGTCTTAGCTCGGACAATCACCTGCCAGTCTGCACAGCGCGATATCAACCCAGAGCATATCAGATTGCTTCTCTGTACCATATCACCGGATTCCAGCCGCTCTGGATCATTACACTGGATCAAAACTCATTATGGTCTAATGGTCTAATGCTGACAAACGAGTGGCTACTGTTATTATTATTATTATATTATTATTATTAAAACTCCTAGCTAGCTGCAAACGAGTGGCTACTGTTAGATAACGCCTCTGTCCTGAAGCAAGCACCAGCTAGCCTCGAGCTAGGTCCATATACCAACTAATTCTAGGGCTACAATTACGCTTGTTACAGACCCCTGGACATCATATGTGCCCTGGACATCATATGTGCCCCGGACATCATATGTGCCCTGGACATCATATGTGCCCTGGACATCATATGTGCCCTGGACACAGCTATGTTAATTAATTGCCCCCCATTTATCTTCAGAGTTTGTACTGTTAGGTGACCTAAACTGGGATATGCTTAACACACCGGCTGTCCTAAAATCTAAGCTAGATGCCCTCAATCTCACCCAAATTATCATGGAACCTACCAGGTACAACACCAAATCCGTAAACTCGGGCACCCTCATAGATATCATCCTGACCAACGTGCCCTCCAAATACACCTCTGCTGTCTTCAACCATGATCTCAGCGATCACTGCCGCATGGCCTGCGTCCGTAATGGGTCCGTGGTCAACTGACCACCCCTCATCACAGTCAAACGCTCCCTAAAACACTTCAGCGAGCAAGCCTTTCTAATCGACCTGGCCCGGGTATCCTGGAAAGATATTGACCTCATTCTGTCAGTAGAGGATGCCTGGTTATTCTATTCTAACGTGCTTACCTCACCATCTTAAATAAGCATGCCCCATTAAAAAAATGTTGAACAAGGAACAGATATAGCCCTTGGTTCACTCCGGACCTGACTGCCCTTGAACAGCACAAAAACATCCTGTGGCGGACTGCAATAGCATCGAATAGCCCCCGCGATATGCAACATTTCAGGGAAGTTAGGAACCAATATACACAGGCAGTTAGGAAAGCAAAGGCTAGCTTTTTCAAACAGAAATTTGCATCCTGTAGCACAAACTCCAAAAAGTTCTGGGAAACAAAAGTCCATGGAGAATAAGAGCACCTCCTTCCAGCTGCCCACTGCACTGAGGCTAGGAAACACTGTCACCACTGATAAATCTACGATAATCGAGAATTACAAAAAGCATTTTTCTACGGCTGGCCATGCTTTCCACCTGGCTACCCCTACCCCGGTCAACAGCTCCGCACTCCCCACAGCAACTTGCCCAAGCCTCCTCCATTTCTCCTTCACCCAAATCCAGATAGTTGTTGCATCTCTTTCAGAACATCATCTGGATCCCTACAAATCAGCGGGGCTAGACAATCTGGACCCTCTCTTTCTAAAATTATCCTCCGCAATTGTTGCAACCCCTTTTACTAGCCTGTTCAAACTCTCTTTCGTATCGTCTGAGATCCCCAACGATTAGAAAGCTGCCGTGGTCATCCCCCTCTTCAAAGGAGGAGACACTCTAGACCCAAACTGTTACAGACCTATATCTATCCTACCATGCCTTTCTAAGGTCTTCGAAAGCCAAGTTAACAAACAGATCACCGACCATTTCGAATCCCGACGTACCTTCTCCGCTATGCAATCTGGTATCCGAGCTGGTCATGGGTGCACCTCAGCCACGCTTAAGGTCCTAAACGATATCAAAACTGGGGCGGCAGGGTAGCGTAGTGGTTAGAGAGTTGGACTAGTAACCGGAAGGTTGCGAGTTCAAATCCCCGAGCTGACAAGGTACAAATCTGTCGTTCTGCCCCTGAACAGGCAGTTAACCCACTATTCCTAGGCCGTCATTGAAAATAAGAATTTGTGACTTGCCTAGTTAAATAAAGGTACAAATTTAAAAAATAACTGCCATCGACAAAAGACAATACTGTGCAGCTGTATTCATCGACCTGGCCAAGGCTTTCTTATCGGCAGACTCAACAGCCTTGGTTACGGAATTCCCTGCCTCGAATGGTTCACCAACCACTTCTAGTTCAGTTTGTCAAATCGGAGGGCCTGTTGTCCGGTCCTCTGGCAGTCTCTATGGGGTGCCACAGGGTTCAATTCTCGGGCCGACTCGGTTCTCTGTATATATCAATGATGTCGCTCTTGCGACTGGTGATTCTCTGATCCACCTCTACGCAGACGAGTCCATTCTGTATACTTCTGGCCCTTCTTTGGACACTGTGTTAACTAACTTCCAGACTAGCTTCAATGACATATAACTCTCCTTCCGTGGCCTCCAACTGCTCTTAAATGCAAGTAAAACTAAATGCATCCTCTTCAACCGATCGCTGCCCACACCTGCCCCCCTGCCTAGCATCACAACTCTGGACATTACTACTCTGGTGTCTGATTAGACTGTAAACTCTCCTTCCAGACTCATTAAGCATCTCAAATCCAAAATTAAATCTAGAATCAGCTTCCTATTTCGCAACAAAGCATCCTTCACACATTCTGCCAAACATACCCTCCTAAAATGGACTATCCTACCGATCCTTGACTTCGGTCATTTACAAAATAGCCTATCACAGTGCCATCCGTTTTGTCACCAAAGCCCCATATACTACCCACCACTGCGACCTGTATGCTTTCGTTGGCTGGCCTTCACTTCATATTCGTCGCCAAACTCACTGGCTCCAGGTCATCTACCATTGCAGCACCCACCATTGCAGCATCCAGCCCCGCCTTACCATTGCAGCACCCACCCGTAGCACACGCTCCAGCAGGTATATTTCACTGGTCACCCCTAAAGTCAATTCCTACTTTGGCCGCCTTTCCTTCCAGTTCTCTGCTGCCAATGACTGGAACGTATTGCAAAATCACTGAAGCTGGAGACTTAGATCTCCCTCACTAACTTTAAGCATCAGCTATCAGAGCAGCTTACAGATCATTGCACCTGTACACAGCCCATCTGTAAATAGCCCATCCAACTACCTCATCCCCATATTGTTATTTATTTATTTTATTTATATATTATTTTTGCTCCTTTGCACCCCAGTATCTCTACTTGCACATTCATCTTCTGCACATCTATCACTCCAGTGTTTATTTTCTAAATTGTAATTATTTCCCACTACGGCCTATTTATTGCCTCCGTAATCTTACCTCATTTGCTCAAACTGCATATAGACTTTTCTATTGTGTTATTGACTGTACGTTTGTTAATTCCATGTGTAACTCTGTGTTGTTGTTTGTGTCGCACTGCATTGCTTTATCTTGGCCAGGTCGCAGTTGTAAATGAGAACTTGTTCTCAACTGGCCAAGCTGGTTAAATAAAGGTGAAATAAAAAAATTCAAAATAAATATGCCCATAGACACGTCTTAGACTGGGATGTGAGTATCTTACCTTCTCCATATATGGGCGGGAGGTGGTGTTGGTAGTACTGGTGGGGGGCATGTCTCCGGGACTCACAGGGGGTAGAAGGAGTGAGAGTTGGGGATAAAGTGGGGGTGGGTGAGGTACGGCGGGAGGTGGTGCGTGGGGGAGAGAGCGGGGGAGTACGAGGGGGGATAACATTCAGGAGACTGCGGGGTGACGACCACCCGACGCACTCCTGTGTTGTCTTCTATCACCTGGGGGGAGGAGAGGCAAAGGGGAGGGGAGAGGGGGAGGGGAGGAGAGGAATTCTTAGCATTACTGGAGAATTCCACAATAAAACACATCCAATAACACTCCACAAACACTGGACTCAATTAAATCCAAACCACACTGGGGTATTCACACAGTAGTTCTCCCAATGGTCAAATAACATGGCAGGTTGTGTAAAACCCACCAACACCACCAGGAAGTAGATTCCCCTCACAGGTAACTACAGTTGACAGATTAAGAGGAGTGTTGCTATGGGTTTGATCAAACTCCAGTTTAAGACGTTTGCTGTACACACATGCATGCACACACACACACACACACACACACACACACACACACACACACACACACACACACACACACACACACACACACACACACACACACACACACACACACACACACACACACACACACACACACACACACACACACACACAATTCATTCCACCAATTCAGACAGTCTCTCTCACACACATTCCATTCCATTCACACACATTCCAATCAGCAAGCAAACACACTCTCCCCCGTGGGAGCCACTTCCAAGTGCTGCTGCAGCACACACACACACACACATGCGCACGCAGAGAGAGAGAGAGAGAGAGAGAGAGAGAGAGAGAGAGAGAGAGAGAGAGAGAGAGAGAGAGAGATAGAGAGGAGAGAGAGAGAGAGAGAGCAAGAGAGGAGAAATGATAGCAGACCACTCTCTCTGACTCCCCCCTTCGACCTCCACATCCTCTATACAAAACAAAAAAAACAGACATGTTTATGTGACAACAAGGCCAAAGTCCCACCAGAAACTAGTTGGCAGAGGATCCCCCTCTCTCCCCCTCTCTCTCCTTCCATCCCCCTCTCTCTCTCTCCTTCCATCCCCCTCTCTCCTTCCACCCCCTCTCTCTCTCCTTCCACCCCCTCTCTCTCTCTCCTTCCACCCCCTCTCTCTCTCCTTCCACCCCCCTCTCTCTCCTTCCACCCCCTCTCTCTCTCCTTCCACCCCCTCTCTCTCTCCTTCCACCCCCTCTCTCTCTCCTTCCACCCCCTCTCTCTCCTTCCATCCCTCTCTCTCTCCTTCCACCCCCTCCCTCTCCTTCCACCCCCTCTCTCTCCTTCCATCCCCCTCTCTCTCCTTCCATCCCCCTCTCTGCTTCCATCCCCCTCTGCTTCCATCCCCCTCTCTGCTTCCATCCCCCTCTCTGCTTCCATCCCCCTCTCTCCTTCCATCCCCCTCTCTCTCTCCTTCTACCCATCCCTCTCCCTCCTTCTACCCATCCCTCTCTCTCCTTCTACCCATCCCTCTCTCTCCTTCTACCCATCCCCCTCTCTCCTTCTACCCATCCCCCTCTCCTTCCATCACTCTCTCTCCTCCCATCCCTCTCTCCCCTCCTTCCACCCCCTCTCTCTCTCCTTCCACCCCCTCCACCCCCTCTCTCTCCTTCCATCCCCCTCTCTCTCCTTCCACCCCTCCCTCTCTCCTTCCATCCCCCTCTCTCCTTCCATCCCCCTCTCCTTCCATCCCCCTCTCCTTCCATCCCCCTCTCCTTCCATCCCCCTCTCCTTCCTCCCCCTCTCCTTCCATCCCCTCTCTCCCATCCCATCCCTCTCTCTCCTTCTACCCATCCCTCTCTCTCCTTCTACCCATCCCTCTCTCTCCTTCTACCCATCCCCCTCTCTCTTCTACCCATCCCCCTCTCTCCTACCCATCCCTCTCTCCCTCCCATCCCTCTCTCCCCTTCCATCCATCCCTCTCTCCCCTTCCATCCATCCCTCTCTCTCTCTCCTCCCATCCCTCTCTCCCCTCCCATCCCTCTCTCTCCTCCCATCCCTCTCTCTCCTCCCATCCCTCTCTCCCCTCCCATCCCTCTCTCCCCTCCCTCTCTCTCCTCCCATCCCTCTCTCTCCTCCCATCCCTCTCTCCCCTCCCATCCCTCTCTCTCCTCCCATCCCTCTCTCCCCTCCCATCCCTCTCTCTCCTCCCATCCCTCTCTCCCCTCCCTTCCCTCTCTCTCCTCCCATCCCTCTCCCCTCCCATCCCTCTCCCATCCCATCCCTCTCTCTCCTCCCATCCCTCTCTCTCCTCCCATCCCTCTCTCTCCTCCCATCCCTCTCTCTCCTCCCATCCCTCTCTCTCCTCCCATCCCATCCCTCCATCCCTCTCTCCTCCCATCCCTCTCTCTCCTCCCATCCCTCTCTCTCCTCCCATCCCTCTCTCTCCTCCCATCCCTCTCTCTCCTCCATCCCTCTCTCCTCCATCCCTCTCTCCTCCCATCCCTCTCTCTCCTCCCATCCCTCTCTCTCCTCCCATCCCTCTCTCTCCTCCCATCCCTCTCTCCCCTCCCATCCATCCCTCTCTCTCCTCCCATCCCTCTCTCCCCTCCCATCCCTCTCTCTCCTCCCATCCCTCTCTCTCCTCCCATCCATCCCTCTCTCTATGTGGGTGTTTGTGTACTGTAAGGGTGACACTTTTTCCCGCTCTCAGTTGGCTCAGTGGCCTCCCCCAACACACACAGTCAATGGCCTCGCTGCTATCACCCCCCTCCCCCTAACACACACAGTCAATGGCCTCGCTGCTATCACCCCCCCCCCCAACCCAAACAATGTACCCTGCAATAATCAACACATTCCTCTCTGCTCTGGGCGGCTTCAGTTGAGAGCAAGTTTACCACACACAAACACAGCTTACCTGGGAGATGTATCCTGGGGGGACGTGGATGGGGGGGATTGATCCATTGGGGGACATCATTGGGACCTCAGCAGGACCTGCACAAAAGATACACACTGTCAGTCACTGTAACACACACACACACACGCTAATGACAAGGTAACGCCTAGGCTTTAGATCAACATGCAGGAGACCTGGATTCAGTCAGACACACAAACAACAGCAGGTAAAAACCTTATGGAGGAAAATCCACGTATTTTTGTGTTTACTTTTCCACTGTGATCTCTCTCTCCATCTCCCCCCTCTCCCCTATCTCTGGGAAAGTCATTGTTGTCCCGTAGAGAGTGCTGTAGGCAAGTCTGGTTTCAGTGTAAATCATACTAAACACACACACACACACATTAGGTGAGAAGTACACAGTGAGAGACCCCTTTTTGCCCCCTCTGACCTCCCTTCTCCCCTCCTCCCTCTCTTTTCTGGGGAATATGAAGCTGTTCATTGAGCATAACATATGAAAACACAAACATACACTCACACACCAGCACACACACACACACACGCAAATGCACACCCACTTGGCAAACAGACATGTGTTTAGACAGTCTCTGTTGCCTCTGTGCTCTTCGCTCAGCAAACAGCAGCTTTCAACCACTTAAACACACACAGCACAGACTGTTCCCATCCGTGGCCCCCTAGACACAAGCACACACACACACACACACACACACACACACACACACACACACACACACACACACATGCAAACAACCACACACACTCACAGAGGGTAGAACATGGCTCTTTAGTGTACAATCATTTTGGAGTAACACTGGGAACAAGTTCCTATTTATTTTTGGTCTGTAATGAATTAAACAACCCAGATGTGAACTTCAAAATTTACAACAGCCAAGCTAAAGGCAGAAGCAAGCACATACAGGTAACTGCCAAAATAAAGGAAACACCAACATAAAGTGCCTTTAGCTTGGCTGTTGAGACAGAACACCACGAGACAGAACAGCTTCAACCCACCGTGGCAAAGATTCTACATGTGTCTGGAACTCTATTGGAGGAATACTACATTCTTCTACAAGAAATTCCATAATTTGGGGTTTTGTTGATGGTGGTGGAAAACACTGTCTCAGGCGCTGCTCCAGAATCTCCCATAAGTGTTCAATTGAGTTGAGATCTAGTGACTGAGATGGTCATGGCATATGGTTTACATCATCTTCATTTTCACGCTCATCAAACCATTCAAATACCACTCGTGCCCTGTGGAGGGGGGCATTGTCATTCTGTGGGCCACAGACATGGTAGCCAAAATAATGGCCTACACGGCATTTTTTACCCTAAGCATGATGGGATGTTAATATAAATGCAACATGCAACAATCTCAACGTTTTTACTGTGTTACAGTTCATTGTAAAGATGGCTGACGTTCTACATGCTCCTATCCAATTGTGCCATTTTGTTAGTTTTATTGCGTTGTTTGCAACTTAAAAATATATATATTTTGTACATAATGTTTCTGCTACCATCTCTTATAACCGAAAATAACATGGACATCAGAACAGTGATTACTCACCGAACTGGAAGAAGCTTTTTCCTTTAACCAGTTTGATGAGAAAGATATACTGCTCTTCCGGGAACAGGCCCAGATCCCAGTCATTTGCGTGAAAAAAAAGATGGAGGAAAAGAGGACGCAGATCAGGCTGCCTTTTGAGAATCCGTAGGCGAGCGAGTAAACTCCCACTGCCTTCCGTCCTACTTGCTGACATGCAAATCATTGGAAAATAAAATTGATGACCTACGATTACGAATATCCTACCAACAGGACATTAAGAACTGCAATATCTTATGTTTCACCGAGTCGTGGCTGAACGACGTCACAGATAATATAGAGCTGGAGGGATTTTCAATGCACCGGCAGAACAGAGAAGCTACATCTGGTAAGACGAGGGGTGGGAGTGTGTGTCTTTTTGTCAATGACAGCTGGTGTGCGATGTCTAATATTAAAGAAGTCTTGAGGTATTGCTCTCCTGAGGTAGAGTACCTTATGATAAGCTGTAGACCACACTATCTACCAAGAGAGTTCTCATCTATTTGTATATTATTCGTATTTACCACCACAGACCGATGCTGGCACTAAGACTGCACTCAACCAACTCTATAAGGCCATAAGCAAACAATAAAATGTTCATCCAGAAGTGGAGCTCCTAGTGGCCGGGGACTTTAATGCAGGCAAACTTAAATCAGTTTTACCTCATTTTTACCAGCATGTGCAACCAGGGGGAAAAAAACTCTAGACCACCTTTAATCCACACACAGAGATGCATACAAAGCTCTCCCCCGCCCTCCATTTGGCAAATCTGACCATAATTCTATCCTCCTGATTCCTGCTTAAAAGCAAAAACTAAAGCAGGAAGTGCCAGTGACTCGCTCAATACGGAAGTGGTCAGATGACGCAGATACTACGCTACAGGACTGTTTTGCTAGAACAGACTGGAATATGTTCTGGGATTCATCCAATGGCATTGAGGAGTATACCACCTCAGTCACTGGCTTCATCAATAAGTGCATTGACAACGTTGTCACCACAGTGACCGTACGTACATATCCCAACCAGAAGGCATGGATTACAGGCAACATCCGCATCGAGCCAAAGGCTAGAGCTGCCGCTTTCAAGGAACGGGACACTAATCCGGACGCTTATAAGAAATCCCGCTAGGGGGCTTATGGTCGAGAAATTAACATTCAATTCTCTGGCAACAGCTCTGGTGGATATTCCTGCAGTAAGCATGCCAATTGCACACTCCCTCAAAACTTCAGATATCTGTGGCATTGTGT
Source organism: Oncorhynchus gorbuscha (assembly GCF_021184085.1). Taxonomy (NCBI): domain Eukaryota; kingdom Metazoa; phylum Chordata; class Actinopteri; order Salmoniformes; family Salmonidae; genus Oncorhynchus; species Oncorhynchus gorbuscha. Next base: position 53,465,011 of record NC_060193.1, read on the forward strand.
TGTGTGACAAGAATGCACATTTTAGAGTGGCCTATTATTGTCCCCCAGCACAAGGTGATCATGCTGTTAAATCGGCTTCTTGATATGCCACACCTGTCAGGTGAATGGATTATCTTGGCAAAGGAAAAATGCTCACTAACAGAGATATAAACACATTTGAGAGAAATAAGTTTTTTGTGCATATGGAACATTTCTGGGATCTTTTATTTCAGCTCATAAAACATGTTGCCTTTATATGTTTGTTCAGTGTAGTTTGTATCCCTAATTTACTCAAGTGTTCCCATTCTTTTTGGCAGTTATACCTTTACCTCTGTTGAGTCCATTATCCTTTTAAATGGTTAAAACCAAAAGCAAAAATGATCAATTCAAAGTGACAATTGAGTTGGTAGTGTTAATTCTCAAATATATTACGATCAGTTGGTGTCAGATATGTACTGGCTTTAACCACTCGCTCCACTCCTCTCCTCCCCTCTTCTCTCCTCCCTTCCATCAGATGTCAGAGATGAGGTCCTTTCCTGTCTCAAATATATGGCATCACCACCCAGACAGGAAGATGTGACCTAGAATACAATCTGTCACCTCCGCATCCAAGTGTTTCCCCTAGCAACCACATAGCAACCGTTACATTATCTGGCTAGGAGCAACACACAGAATGACAGAACACACACACACCACACACACACACACACACACACTCTACAGGAGATCAGTTCTCTCCGTGTCCATATACTAATTAAGCAGAATCTCATCTTCAAAATAATTAAGCATCATCCTTTCCACACTACCACATGGAATACACTCAAAACTGTAGGAGACACACTCACACACTCTCTCACACACTCAGGTTCTCATACAGGACAACAGGAGATGATGCAACATTTCATCAGATGGTTCTCATAATACAGCTGTCTAGAACAGCTGCTGTAGGGCCCCAGAGATGCCTAAATTTGGTGATTGATTGCTTTGTCCTGTTAAGAGTTAGGCCATTTCAACCAAACCTGAATTGCCTTTCAAAACATGCAAACAAACAAACAAACATGCCATCATTTATTGGCAACTACAGCAGTTGGGATCTTAAGGGATGGGAGTGGTTTTGTGTCAGGGTTAATCCATTAGAATTCAATCACTTTTTGACTGCAGCCCTTTACATTTGAACCAATCCTTCCACACATATTCGGCCACAGTAGAAAAGCTCAGAAAGTGACTTTTTGGATCTGAATGTCAAAACATTTAATAGATAAAGGTGCTCAAAGTTGACCTATGTTGCATACCCCAGCATACCATGAGACCATGAGACTACCATGTCTCCATCACTGGCAAATATAAACGGTTGAGATGGATGTCATTTAAAAGCGTACAAACAGGGTTGTCAAACTATTCCATCATTTCATGAACCATGCTACAGACACAGCTCCTTTGTGAGAGTCACAAGTGTGCATCTGCCACTGAAGGAGGAAGTGTCATGGTGCGTTCGCAACCCAGATGGAAGTGGTAATTTACCACACGAGACTGGGAAAAATCCACTTGATCGCACCTCAAAACTGGTAATTACTAGTGGGAAACCTTTCTGTCATCCTGAGCACCTACTTCTCACACATGGTGACCTCTGACATCACCTACTAAGGAAATGACCTCTAGCAACATTTTCCGCAGTTGAATGAAACAACAAAACATTATTAATAAAAAACAATCTATTCATGTGGTTTTTGAACACCATCATTTGTTTACAAGCATCTGTACTTTTAGTTGGTGGTTTACGCAGCTTGTTGGCCATTAGCCAAACAGCGTTTCTCAATGAGTTCAAATGAGATGAATGCACCCAACTGGTATTTATGACATCACAACTGGTATATTCCCACCTCCCACATGGTTACAAATGTAGCATGAGAGTGGAAACTTGAGGCCCAACAAAACAATCCTGTGACAACAGACAATGGTGTTGGAGGGCCAGTAGAAGGCACTCTAAAATAAACATATATCCCAACGCCCAGGGCTCCCAATGCCCCAGGGCAGTTATTGGGGACATTGCCCTGTGTAGGGTGCAGTCTTTCAGATGGGACGTTAAAAGTGTATCCTGACTCTGTGGTCACTAAAGATCCCATGACACTTATTGTCAAAAATTCCAACATCGGCCCGATGTCTAGTTTAACACCGATGTGCAAAACCAATGTCAAAGCTGACGTGTATACCTATATAACGTAGGTAGATGACGTGCATACCTATATAACGTAGGTAGATGACGTGCATACCTATATAACATAGATAGATGACGTGCACACCTATATAACGTAGGTAGATGACGTGCACACCTATATAACGTAGGTAGATGACGTGCACACCTATATAACGTAGGTAGATGACGTGCATACCTATATAACGTAGGTAGATGACGTGCATACCTATATAACGTCGGTAGATGACGTGCATACCTATATAACGTAGGTAGATGACGTGCATACCTATATAACGTAGGTAGATGACGTGCATACCTATATAACGTAGGTAGATGACGTGCATACCTATATAACGTAGGTAGATGACGTGCATACTATATAACGTAGGTAGATGACGTGCATACCTATATAACGTAGGTAGATGACGTGCATACCTATATAACGTAGGTAGATGACGTGCATACCTATATAACGTAGGTAGATGACGTGCATACCTATATAACGTAGGTAGATGACGTGCATACCTATATAACGTAGGTAGATGACGTGCATACCTATATAACGTAGGTAGATGACGTGCATACCTATATAACGTAGGTAGATGACGTGCATACCTATATAACGTAGGTAGATGACGTGCACACCTATATAAACCGTAGGTTAATGACGTGAATACCTATATAAACCGTAGGTAGATGACGTGCATACCTATATAAACCGTAGGTAGATGACGTGCATACCTATATAACGTAGGTAGATGACGTGCATACCTATATAACGTAGGTAGATGACGTGCATACCTATATAACGTAGGTAGATGACGTGCATACCTATATAACGTAGGTAGATGACGTGCATACCTATATAACGTAGGTAGATGACGTGCATACCTATATAACGTAGGTAGATGACGTGCATAGCTATATAACGTATTTACATGACGTGCATACCTATATAACGTAGGTAGATGACGTGCATACCTATATAACGTAGATAGATGACGTGCATACCTATATAACGTAGATAGATGACGTGCATACCTATATAACGTAGGTAGATCACGTGCATACCTATATAACGTAGGTAGATGACGTGCATACCTTTATAACGTAGGTAGATGACGTAATGACGCCACGAAAGGAGGCTGAAGAAATGTGGCTTGTCACCAAAAGCACTCACAAACATCTACAGATGTACAATCGAGAGCATCCTGTTGGGCTGTATCACCGCCTGGTATGGCAACTGCTCCGCCCACAACCATAAGGCTCTCCAGAGGGTAGTGAGGTCTGCACAACGCATCACCGGGGGCAAACTACCTGCCCTCCAGGACACCTACACCACCCGATGTTACAGGAAGGCCATAAAGATCATCAAGGACAACAACCACCTGAGCCACTGCCTGTTCAACCCGCTATCATCCAGAAGGTGAGGTCAGTACAGGTGCATCAAAGCTGGGACCAAGAGACTGAAAAACAGCTTCTATCTCAAGGCCATCAGACTGTTAAACAGCCACCACTAACATTGAGTGGCTGCTGCCAACACACTGACTCAACTCCAGCCACTTTAATAATGGGAATTGATGGGAAATGATGTAAATATATCACTAGCCACTTTAAACAATGCTGCCTAATATAATGTTTACATACCCTACATTATTCATCTCATATGTATATACTGTACTCTATACCATCTACTGCATCTTGCCATCTTTATGTAATACATGTATCACCAGCCACTTTAAACAATGCCACTTTTATATGTTTACATACCCTACATTATAAAGGTCGACCGATTAATCGGAATGGCCGATTGCTTAGGGCCGATTTCAAGTTTTCATAACAATCGGAAATCGGTATTTTTGGGTGCCGATTCGCCGATTCTGTAAAATTATGTTATTATTTATTTATTACTTTATTTAACAAGGCTAGTCAGTTAAGAACACATTCTTATTTTCAATGATGGCCTAGGAACGGTGGGTTAACTGCCTTGTTCAGGGGCAGAACGACAGATTTTCGCCTTGTCAGCTCGGGATCCAATCTTGCAACCTTACAGTTAACTAGTCCAACGCAATAACGACCTGCCTCTCTCTCGTTGCACTCCACAAGGAGACTGCCTGTTATGCGAATGCAATAAGCCAAGGTAAGTTGCTAGCTAGCATTAAACTTATCTTATAAAAAACAATCAATCATAATCACTAGTTAACTACACATGGTTGATGATATTACTAGATATTATCTAGCGTGTCCTGCATTGCATATAATCTGATTGAGCATACAAGCATAAAAGTATCTGACTGAGCGGTGGTAGGCAGAAGCAGGCGCGTAAACATTCATTCAAACAGCACTTTTGTGCCAGCAGATCTTCGTTGTGCGTCAAGAATTACGCTGTTTATGACTTCAAGCCTATCAACTCCCGAGATGAGGCTGGTGTAACCGAAGTGAAATGGCTAGCTAGTTAGCGCGCACTAATAGCGTTTCAAACGTCACTTGCTCTGAGCCTTCTAGTAGTTGTTCCCCTTGCTCTGCATGGGTAACGCTGCTTCGATGGTGGCTGTTGTCGTTGTGTTGCTGGTTCGAGCCCAGGGAGGAGCGAGGAGAGGGACAGAAGCTATACTGTTACACAAGAACATCCAATAGTCAAAAGGTTAATCAAATACAAATGGTATAGACTGACATCCTATAATCCTATAGTCCTATAATTACTATAATAACTACAACCTAAAAACTTCTTACCTGGGAATATTGAAGACTCATGTTATAAGGAACCACCAGCTTTCATATGTTCTCATGTTCTGAGCAAGGAACTGAAACGTTAGCTTTCTTACATGGCACATATTGCACTTTTACTTTCTTCACCAACACTTTGTTTTTGCATTATATAAAACAAATTGAACATGTTTCATTATTTACTTGAGGCTAAATTGATTTTATTGATGTATTATATTAAGTTAAAAATAAGTGTTCATTCAGTATTGTTGTAATTGTCATTATTACAAATAAAATACAAAAATTGGCAGATTAGTTGGTATCGGCTTTTTTGGTCCTCCAATAATCGGTGGCAGTATTGGTGTTGAAAAATCGGTCGACCTCTACTACATTACTCATCTCATATGTACAGTGAGGGAAAAAAGTATTTGATCCCCTGCTGATTTTGTACGTTTGCCCACTGACATAGAAATTATCAGTCTATAATTTTAATGGCAGGTTTATTTGAACAGTGAGAGACAGAATAACAACAAACAAAATCCAGAAAAACGCATGTCAACGGGGACCTAAATGACAACCAAATTACTTTTTGGTCAATGTGGTGTGGTGTGTGTGTAACCTTTATTTAACTAGGCAAGTCAGTTAAGAACTCATTCTTATTTAGATTGACGGCCTACCCCAGCCTAACTTGGACGACGCTGGGCCAATTGTGCGCCGCCCTATGGGACTCCCAATCACGGCCAGATGTGATACAGCCCGGATTCGAACCAGGGACCGTAGTGACGCCCTCTTGCACTTTGATGCAGTGCCTTAGACCACTGCGTCCATGTGTGTGTGTTAACTATTTAAATGTACTAGAATGGTTAAAAGGCCGCAAAAAAATATATATATCGGTTATCGGTATTGTTTTTTTGTCAAGGAAAATATTGGATATCGGTATTGGCCAAAAATGTAATATCGGTGCATCACTCGTGGTAACCCCGGTGTCCTGGTTAAATTCCCCATCTGGCCCTCATAACATCATGGCCACCTAATCATCCCAAGCTTCCAATTGGCTCATTCACCCCCCCTCTTCTCTCCTGTAACTATTCTCCAGGTCGTCAATTTATCTGGTCAAATAAGTTAAAAAAAGAAGAAAATTAATAATGCCAGGAACATAGTGAATGTTGAACACAGTGAATGCTGAACATAGTGAATGCTGAACATAGTGAATGCTGAACATAGTGAATGCTGAACATAGTGAATGCTGAATATTGTGAATGCTGAACATTGTGAATGCTGAACATAGTGAATGCTGAACATAGTGAATGCTGAACATAGTGAATGCTGAATATTGTGAATGCTGAACATTGTGAATGCTGAACATAGTGAATGCTGAATATTGTGAATGCTGAACATTGTGAATGCTGAACATAGTGAATGCTGAATATTGTGAATGCTGAACATTGTGAATGCTGAACATTGTGAATGCTGAACATAGTGAATGCTGAACATAGTGAATGCTGAACATTGTGAATGCTGAACATTGTGAATGCTGAACATAGTGAATGCTGAACATTGTGAATGCTGAACATTGTGAATGCTGAACATAGTGAATGCTGAATATTGTGAGTGGCATTTCATTTTCCCACTGTACCGAAACCTAACCGTGACACCAAAACCGCAATACGTACTGAACCATGGGTTTGGTGAACCGTTCCACCCCTAACTACAACCACATTACTAAGTCTTTGGTGAACCGTTCCACCCCGAACTACAACCACATTACTAAGTCTTTGGTGAACCGTTCCACCCCTAACTACAACCACATTACTAAGTCTTTGGTGAACCGTTCCACCCCGAACTACAACCACATTACTAAGTCTTTGGTGAACCGTTCCACCCCTAACTACAACCACATTACTAAGTCTTTGGTGAACCGTTCCACCCCGAACTACAACCACATTACTAAGTCTTTGACCACACTGTGTTGTTACTTTGGTGAGTAAAAACTCCTGCTTCCTGCTTAAACGCCAAATATCTCCGATTTTTTTTCATATTTGCATATGTAGCGTAGCCCCTATTTCTGTGGGTGTTGTGCCCACAACTGGTTGTAATCCTTCAAAAACAGTAACACAGTGGAGAATAAAACGTTTAGGAACAGATGTGGAAAACACTTTCACTCTCTCCCCCTCACTGTCTCTCACTCTCGCCCCCTCCCCGTCTCACTCTCCCCCTCCCCGTCTCACTCCCCCCCCCGTCTTACTCCCCCCCCTCCCCGTCTCACTCTCTCCCCCTCCCCGTCTCACTCTCTCCCCCTCCCCTTCTCACCCTCCCTGTCTCACTCTCTCCCCCTCCCTGTCTCACTCTCTCCCCCTCCCTGTCTCCCCTCCCCCTCCCTGTCTCCCCCTCCCTCTCCCTGTCTCCCCCTCCCTGTCTCACTCTCTCCCTGTCTCACTCTCCCTGTCTCCCCCTCCCTGTCTCCCTCTCTCCCTCTCTGTCTCACTCTCTCCCCCTCCCTGTCTCACTCTCTCCCCCTCCCTGTCTCCCTCTCCCTGTCTCACTCTCTCCCCCTCCCTGTCTCCCTCTCTCCCCTCCCTGTCTCCCCCTCCCTGTCTCTCTCCCCTCCCTGTCTCACTCTCTCCCTGTCTCCCTCTCCCTGTCTCACTCTCCCCTCCCTGTCTCTCTCTCCCCCTCCCTGTCTCACTCTCCCTGTCTCACTCTCCCTGTCTCACTCTCTCCCCCTCCCTGTCTCACTCTCTCTCCCCCTCCCTGTCTCACTCTCTCTCCCCTCCCTGTCTCACTCTCCGTCTCACTCTCCCCCTCCCTGTCTCACTCTCCCTGCCTCCCTGCCTCCCTGTCTCACTCTCCCTGCCTCCCTGTCTCACTCTCCCACTCCCACTCTCCCTCTCACTGTCTCCCACTCTCCCTAGTCTCCCACGTCTCCCACGTGTCTCCCCAGTCTCCCAGTCTCCCACTCTCCCCAGTCTCCCCACTCTCCCACACTAAATTAGCCGGCTGGCTAAAACCGGCACATTTACTGAAACGTTGATTAATGTGCACTGTCCCTGTAAAAATAAAATAAACTAAACTCTCCCCAGTCCCCCACTCTCCCCAGTCCCCCACTCTCCCCAGTCCCCCACTCTCCCCAGTCTCCCACTCTCCCCAGTCTCCCACTCTCCCCAGTCTCCCACTCTCCCCAGTCTCCCACTCTCCTACTCTCCCCAGTCTCCCACTCTCCCCAGTCTCCTACTCTCCCACTCTCCCACTCTCCCCAGTCTCCCACTCTCCCACTCTCCCCAGTCTCCCAGTCTCCCACTCTCCCCAGTCTCCCACTCTCCCCAGTCTCCCACTCTCCCCAGTCTCCCACTCTCCCCAGTCTCCCCAGTCTCCCACGTCTCCCAGTCTCCCCAGTCTTGTCATGTTTGTCATTTATTGTCATGTCTTGTCCCTGTGCTCCCCATGCTATTCGTTTCCCTCTGCTGGTCTTGTTTGGTTCTATCCCTCTCTCTCCCCCTCCCTCTCTCACTCTCTCGCTCTCTCTTCTCTCTGTCGTTCCGTTCCTGCTCCCAGCTGTTCCTATTCCCCTAATCATCATTTAGTCTTCCCACACCTGTTCCCGATCCTTTCCCCTGATTAGAGTCCCTATTTATTCCTTTGTGATCCGTTCCTGTTCCGTCGGTTCCTTGTATTGTATTCACCATGCTGTGATTGCGTTTCGCCCTGTCCTGTCGTGTTTTTGCCGTGATTGTGTATCACCCTGTCCTGTCGTGTTTTGTGCCTTCATCAGATGCTGCGTGTGAGCAGGTGTCTCAGTCGACTACGGCCTGCGCCTACCCGGCGACCTGCAGTCTGTGGCCGCTTCTCCAGTTGTTTTCCCCTCTACAAATCTAGAGGATTTCTGTTATTCCGTTTTGGACTTTAATAAACTCTGTTTCTGTTAAGTCGCGTTTGGGTCCTCTTTCACCTGCATGACAGAAGGAACCGACCAAGGAATGGACCCAGCGACTTCAGACGCTCGTTACACTGCCGTCGAGATCCAAGGAGCCATGCTCGGCAGACACGAGCAGGAATTGTCTGCTGCTCGCCATGCCGTGGAGAACCTGGCCGCTCAGGTTTCCGACCTCTCTGGACAGTTCCAGAGTCTACGTCTCGTGCCACCTGTTACTCCCTGGCCTGCCGAGCCTCCAGAACCCAGGGTTAATAACCCACCTTGCTACTCCGGGCAGCCCACTGAGTGCCGCTCCTTTCTCACGCAGTGTGAGATTGTGTTCTCTCTCCAACCCCACACATACTCTAGAGAGAGAGCTCGGGTTGCTTACGTCATTTCACTCCTTACTGGCCGGGCTCGAGAATGGGGCACAGCTATCTGGGAGGCAAGGGCTGATTGCTCTAACAGATTCCAGAACTTTAAAGAGGAGATGATTCGGGTTTTTGACCGTTCAGTTTTGGTGGGGAGGCTTCTAGGGCCCTGGCTTCCTTATGCCAAGGTGAACGGTCCATAACGGATTATTCCATTGAGTTTCGCACTCTTGCTGCCTCTAGTGAGTGGAACGAGCCGGCGCTGCTCGCTCGTTTTCTGGAGGGACTCCACGCAGTGGTTAAGGATGAGATTCTCTCCCGGGAGGTTCCTTCAGATGTGGACTCTTTGATTGCTCTCGCCATCCGCATAGAACGACGGGTAGATCTTCGTCACCGGGCTCGTGGAAGAGAGCTCGCATCAACGGTGTTTCCCTGCTCCGCATCGCAACCATCTCCCTCCTCTGGCTTTGAGACTGAGCCCATGCAGCTGGGAGGGATTCGCATCTCGAATAAGGAGAGGGAACGGAGGATCACCAACCGCCTGTGCCTCTATTGCGGAGTTGCTGGACATTTTGTTAATTCATGTCCAGTAAGAGGCCAGAGCCCATCAGTAAGCGGAGGGCTACTGGTGAGCGCTACTACTCAGGTCCCTTCATCTAGATCTTGTACTACTATGTCGGTCCATCTACGCTGGACCGGTTCGGGTGCTACATGCAGTGCTTTGATTGACTCTGGGGCTGAGGGTTGTTTCATGGACGAAGCATGGGCTCGGAAACATAACATTCCTTTCAGACCGTTAGACAGGCCTACGCCCATGTTTGCCTTAGATGGTAGTCATCTTCCCAGTATCAAATTTGAGACACTACCTTTAACTCTCACAGTATCTGGTAACCACAGTGAGACTATTTCTTTTTTGATTTTCCGTTCACCGTTTACACCTGTTGTTTTGGGTCACCCCTGGCTTGTATGTCATAATCCTTCTATTAATTGGTCTAGTAATTCTATCCTATCCTGGAACGTTTCTTGTCATGTGAAGTGTTTAATGTCTGCCATCCCTCCCATTTCTTCTGTCCCTACTTCTCAGGAGGAACCTGGCGATTTGACAGGAGTGCCGGAGGAATATCATGATCTGCGCACGGTCTTCAGTCGGTCCCGAGCCAACTCCCTTCCTCCTCACCGGTCGTATGATTGTAGTATTGATCTCCTTCCGGGGACCACTCCTCCTCGAGGTAGACTATACTCTCTGTCGGCTCCCGAACGTAAGGCTCTCGAGGATTATTTGTCTGTGTCTCTTGACGCCGGTACCATAGTGCCTTCTTCTTCTCCGGCCGGGCGGGGTTCTTTTTGTTAAAAAGAAGGACGGTACTCTGCGCCCCTGCGTGGATTATCGAGGGCTGAATGACATAACGGTTAAGAATCGTTATCCGCTTCCCCTTATGTCATCAGCCTTCGAGATTCTGCAGGGAGCCAGGTGCTTTACTAAGTTGGACCTTCGTAACGCTTACCATCTCGTGCGCATCAGAGAGGGGGACGAGTGGAAAACGGCGTTTAACACTCCGTTAGGGCATTTTGAGTACCGGGTTCTGCCGTTCGGTCTCGCCAATGCGCCAGCTGTTTTTCAGGCATTAGTTAATGATGTTCTGAGAGACATGCTGAACATTTTTGTTTTTGTCTATCTTGACGATATCCTGATTTTTTCTCAGTCACTCGAGATTCATGTTCAGCACGTTCGACGTGTTCTACAGCGCCTTTTAGAGAATTGTCTCTACGTAAAGGCTGAGAAGTGCTCTTTTCATGTCTCCTCCGTTACTTTTCTCGGTTCCGTTATTTCCGCTGAAGGCATTCAGATGGATTCCGCTAAGGTCCAAGCTGTCAGTGATTGGCCCGTTCCAAGGTCACGTGTCGAGTTGCAGCGCTTTTTAGGTTTCGCTAATTTCTATCGGCGTTTCATTCGTAATTTCGGTCAAGTTGCTGCCCCTCTCACAGCTCTTACTTCTGTCAAGACGTGTTTTAAGTGGTCCGGTTCCGCCCAGGGAGCTTTTGATCTTCTAAAAGAACGTTTTACGTCCGCTCCTATCCTCGTTACTCCTGACGTCACTAGACAATTCATTGTCGAGGTTGACGCTTCAGAGGTAGGCGTGGGAGCCATCCTATCCCAGCGCTTCCAGTCTGACGATAAGGTTCATCCTTGCGCTTATTTTTCTCATCGCCTGTCGCCATCTGAGCGCAACTATGATGTGGGTAACCGTGAACTGCTCGCCATCCGCTTAGCCCTAGGCGAATGGCGACAGTGGTTGGAGGGCGACCGTTCCTTTTGTCGTTTGGACAGACCATAAGAACCTTGAGTACATCCGTTCTGCCAAACGACTTAATGCCCGTCAAGCTCGTTGGGCGTTGTTTTTCGCTCGTTTCGAGTTTGTGATTTCTTACCGTCCGGGTAGCAAGAACACCAAGCCTGATGCCTTATCCCGTCTGTTTAGTTCTTCTGTGGCTTCTACTGATCCCGAGGGGATTCTTCCTTATGGGCGTGTTGTCGGGTTAACAGTCTGGGGAATTGAAAGACAGGTTAAGCAAGCACTCACGCACACTGCGTCGCCGCGCGCTTGTCCTAGTAACCTCCCTTTTTCGTTCCTGTTTCCACTCGTCTGGCTGTTCTTCAGTGGGCTCACTCTGCCAAGTTAGCTGGTCATCCCGGTGTTCGAGGCACTCTTGCGTCTATTCGCCAGCGCTTTTGGTGGCCGACTCAGGAGCGTGACACGCGCCGTTTCGTGGCTGCTTGTTCGGACTGCGCGCAGACTAAGTCGGGTAACTCTCCTCCTGCCGGTCGTCTCAGACCGCTCCCATTCCTTCTCGACCATGGTCTCACATTGCCTTAGACTTCATTACCGGTCTGCCTTTGTCTGCGGGGAAGACTGTGATTCTGACGGTTGTCGATAGGTTCTCTAAGGCGGCACATTTCATTCCCCTCGCTAAACTTCCTTCCGCTAAGGAGACGGCACAAATCATTATTGAGAATGTATTCAGAATTCATGGCCTCCCGTTAGACGCCGTTTCAGACAGAGGCCCGCAATTCACGTCACAGTTTTGGAGGGAGTTCTGTCGTTTGATTGGTGCGTCCGTCAGTCTCTCTTCCGGGTTTCATCCCCAGTCTAACGGTCAAGCAGAGAGGGCCAATCAGACGATTGGTCGCATACTACGCAGCCTTTCTTTCAGAAACCCTGCGTCTTGGGCAGAACAGCTCCCCTGGGCAGAATACGCTCACACCCGCTTCCTTCGTCTGCTACCGGGTTATCTCCGTTTCAGAGTAGTCTGGGTTACCAGCCTCCTCTGTTCTCATCCCAGCTTGCCGAGTCCAGCGTTCCCTCCGCTCAAGCGTTTGTCCAACGTTGTGAGCGCACCTGGAGGAGGGTGAGGTCTGCACTTTGCCGTTACAGGGCACAGACGGTGAGAGCCGCCAATAAACGCAGGATTAAGAGTCCAAGGTATTGTTGCGGCCAGAGAGTGTGGCTTTCCACTCGCAACCTTCCTCTTACGACAGCTTCTCGTAAGTTGACTCCGCGGTTCATTGGTCCGTTCCGTGTCTCCCAGGTCGTCAATCCTGTCGCTGTGCGACTGCTTCTTCCGCGACATCTTCGTCGCGTCCATCCTGTCTTCCATGTCTCCTGTGTTAAGCCCTTTCTTCGCACCCCCGTTCGTCTTCCCTCCCCCTCCCGTCCTTGTCGAGCGCACCTATTTACAAGGTACATAAGATTATGGACATGCGTTCTCGGGGACGGGGTCACCAATACCTAGTGGATTGGGAGGGTTACGGTCCTGAGGAGAGGAGTTGGGTTCCGTCTCGGGGCGTGCTGGACCGTTCGCTCATCGATGATTTCCTCCGTTGCCGCCAGGATTCCTCCTCGAGTGCGCCAGGAGGCGCTCGGTGAGTGGGGGTACTGTCATGTTTGTCATTTATTGTCATGTCTTGTCCCTGTGCTCCCCATGCTATTCGTTTCCCTCTGCTGGTCTTGTTTGGTTCTATCCCTCTCTCTCCCCCTCCCTCTCTCACTCTCTCGCTCTCTCTTCTCTCTGTCGTTCCGTTCCTGCTCCCAGCTGTTCCTATTCCCCTAATCATCATTTAGTCTTCCCACACCTGTTCCCGATCCTTTCCCCTGATTAGAGTCTCTATTTATTCCTTTGTGATCCGTTCCTGTTCCGTCGGTTCCTTGTATTGTATTCACCATGCTGTGATTGCGTTTCGCCCTGTCCTGTCGTGTTTTTGCCGTGATTGTGTATCACCCTGTCCTGTCGTGTTTTGTGCCTTCATCAGATGCTGCGTGTGAGCAGGTGTCTCAGTCGACTACGGCCTGCGCCTACCCGAAGCGACCTGCAGTCTGTGGCCGCTTCTCCAGTTGTTTTCCCCTCTACAAATCTAGAGGATTTCTGTTATTCCGTTTTGGACTTTAATAAACTCTGTTTCTGTTAAGTCGCGTTTGGGTCCTCTTTCACCTGCATGACAAGTCTCCCCGGTCTCCCCACTCTCCCCAGTCTCCCACTCTCCCCAGTCTCCCACTCTCCCCAGTCTCCCACGTCTCCCAGTCTCCCCGGTCTCCCACTCGCCCACTCTCCCCAGTCTCCCACTCTCCCCAGTCTCCCACTCTCCCCAGTCTCCCACTCTCCCCAGTCTCCCACTCTCCCCAGTCTCCCACGTCTCCCCCTCTCTATGTGTTTCTCCCGTCTTACTCCCTTTCGCTGCCCCCCCTCTCTCACTCTCCCGCACATGTGGTTACCATATTGAGAGGAAACGCACACCCTCCTGGGAAAGAGTGTGTGTGTGTATATGTGTTTGTGTGTATGTATGTGTTTGTGTGTATGTATGTGTTTGTGTGTATGTATGTGTTTGTGTGTGTGTGTGTGTATGTATGTGTTTGTGTGTGTGTGTGTATGTATGTGCTTGTGTGTATATGTGTTTGTGTGTATATGTGTTTGTGTGTGTTTGTGTGTATAGGTGTTTGTGTGTATATGTGTTTTTGTGTGTTTGTGTGTTTTTGTGTGTATATGTGTTTGTGTGTTTGTGTGTTTATGTGTGTTTGTGTGTGTTTGTGTGTATGTGTGTTTGTGTGTGTGTATATGTGTTTGTGTGTATGTGTTTGTGTGTATATGTGTTTGTGTGTTTGCATGTGTTTGTGTGTTTGTGTGTGTTTGTGTGTGTTTGTGTGTATACGTGTTTGTGTTTGTGTGTTTATGTGTGTTTGTGTGTATAGGTGTTTGTGTGTGTTTGTGTGTATATGTGTTTGTGTGTTTGTGTGTTTATGTGTGTTTGTGTGTATATGTGTTTGTGTGTGTTTGTGTGTATAGGTGTTTGTGTGTGTTTGTGTGTATAGGTGTTTATGTGTGTTTGTGTGTATAGGTGTTTGTGTGTGTTTGTGTGTATATGTGTTTGTGTGTTTGTGTGTTTATGTGTGTTTGTGTGTATATGTGTTTGTGTGTGTTTGTGTGTATAGGTGTTTGTTTGTGTGTATAGGTGTTTGTGTGTATATGTGTTTGTGTGTGTTTGTGTGTATGTGTGTTTGTGTGTGTATGTGTTTGTGTGTATAGGTGTTTGTGTGTATAGGTGTGTATATGTGTTTGTGTTTGTATATGTTTGTGTGTATATATGTTTGTGTGTGTTTGTGTGTATATATGTTTGTGTGTGTTAGTGTGTATATATGTTTGTGTGTGTTTGTGTGTATGTATGTGTTTGTGTGTATGTATGTGTTTGTGTGTGTGTGTGTGTGTGTGTATGTATGTGTTTGTGTGTGTGTATGTATGTGCTTGTGTGTATATGTGTTAGTGTGTATATGTGTTTGTGTGAGTTAGTTTCCGCTACAAGACCATGGTGCTTGCCTACGGAGCTGTGAGGGGAACGGCACCTCAGTACCTCCAGGCTCTGATCAGGCCCTACACCCAAACAAGGGCACTGCGTTCATCCACCTCTGGCCTGCTCGCCTCCCTACCACTGAGGGAGTACAGCTCCCGCTCAGCCCAGTCAAAACTGTTCGCTGCTCTGGCCCCCCAATGGTGGAACAAACTCCCTCACGACGCCAGGACAGCGGAGTCAATCACCACCTTCCGGAGACACCTGAAACCCCACATCTTTAAGGAATACCTAGGATAGGATAAGTATCCCTCTCACCCCCCTTTAAGATTTAGATGCACTATTGTAAAGTGACTGTTCCACTGGATGTCTTAAGGTGAATGCACCAATTTGTAAGTCGCTCTGGATAAGAGCGTCTGCTAAATGACTTAAATGTAATGTAAATGTAGTGTGTATATGTGTTTGTGTGTGTTTGTGTGTATATGTGTTTGTGTGTATATGTGTTTGTGTGTGTGTGTTTGTGTGTATATTTGTTTGTGTGTATAGGTGTTTGTGTGTGTTTGTGTGTATATGTGTTTGTGTGTATATGTGTTTGTGTGTGTTAGTGTGTATATATGTTTGTGTGTGTTAGTGTGTATATGTGTTTGTGTGTGTTTATGTGTATAGGTGTGTTTGTGTGTATATGTGTTTGTGTGTGTTTGTGTGTATAGGTGTTTGTGTATATGTGTTTGTGTGTATATGTGTTTGTTTGTGTGTGTTAGTGTGTATATGTGTTTGTGTGTGTTTATGTGTATAGGTGTGTTTGTGTGTATATGTGTTTGTGTGTGTTTGTGTGTATAGGTGTTTGTGTATATGTGTTTGTGTGTATATGTGTTTGTGTGTGTTTATGTGTATAGGTGTGTTTGTGTGTATATGTGTTTGTGTTTGTGTGTGTTTATGTGTATAGGTGTTTGTGTGTGTATATGTGTTTGTGTGTGTTTATGTGTATAGGTGTTTGTGTGTGTTTGTGTGTATAGGTGTTTGTGTGTATAGGTGTTTGTGTGTGTTTGTGTGTATATGTGTTTGTGTGTATATGTGTTTGCGCGTGTATGTGTTTGTGTGTATATGTGTTTGTGTGTGTTAGTGTGTATATATGTTTGTGTGTGTTAGTGTGTATATGTGTTTGTGTGGGTTTGTGTGTATATGTGTTTGTGTGTGTATGTGTTTGTGTGTGTTTTGTGTGTATATGTGTTTGTGTGTGTATGTGTTTGTGTGTGTATGTGTGTATATGTGTTTGTGTGTGTTTGTGTGTATATGTGTTTGTGTGTATATGTGTTTGTGTGTATATGTGTTTGTGTGTGTATGTGTTTGTGTGTGTTTGTGTGTGTATGTGTGTATATGTGTGTGTGTGTATGTGTGTATATGTGTTTGTGTGTGTTTGTGTGTATATGTGTTTGTGTGTATATGTGTTTATGTGTGTTTGTGTGTATATGTGTTTGTGTGTATGTGTGTTAGTGTGTATATATGTTTGTGTGTGTATGTGTTTGTGTGTATATGTGTTTGTGTGTGTTTGTGTGTATATGTGTTTGTGTGTATATGTGTTTGTGTGTGTTTGTGTGTATAGGTGTTTGTGTGTGTTTGTGTGTATATGTGTTTGTGTGTATATGTGTTTGTGTGTGTTTATGTGTATAGGTGTGTGTGTGTGTGTGTTTGTGTGTATATGTGTTTGTGTGTGTTTATGTGTATAGGTGTATGTGTGTTTTTGTGTGTATAGGTGTTTGTGTGTATAGGTGTTTGTGTGTGTTTGTGTGTATAGGTGTATATGTGTTTGTGTGTATATGTGTTTGTGTGTATATGTGTTTGTGTGTATATATGTTTGTGTGTGTGTGTGTGTGTGTGTGTGTGTGTGTGTGTGTGTGTGTGTGTGTGTGTGTGTGTGTGTGTGTGTGTGTGTGTGTGTGTGTGTGTGTGTGTGTGTGTGTGTGTGTGTGTGTGTGTGTGTGTGTGTGTGTGTGTGTGTTTGTGTGTGTATGTGTGTATATGTGTTTGTGTGTGTTTGTGTGTATAGGTGTTTGTGTGTGTTTGTGTGTATATGTGTTTGTGTGTGTTTGTGTGTATATATGTTTGTGTGTGTTTGTGTGTGTTTGTGTGTATATGTGTTTATGTGTGTTTGTGTGTATATGTGTTTGTGTGTGTTTGTGTGTATATATGTTTGTGTGTGTTTGTGTGTATATATGTTTGTGTGTGTTTGTGTGTATATATGTTTGTGTGTGTTTGTGTGTGTTTGTGTGTATATATGTTTGTGTGTGTTTGTGTGTATATATGTTTGTGTGTGTTAGTGTGTATATATGTTTGTGTGTGTTAGTGTGTATATATGTTTGTGTGTGCTATGTGTTTGTGTGTGTTTGTGTGTATATGTGTGCTATGTGTTTGTGTGTGTATGTGTGTATATGTGTTTGTGTGTGTTTGTGTGTATAGGTGTGTATATGTGTTTGTGTGTGTATGTGTTTGTGTGTGTTATGTGTGTATACGTGTTTGTGTGTGTATGTATGTATATGTGTTTGTGTGTGTATGTGTGTATATGTGTTTGTGTGTGTTTGTGTGTGTTTGTGTGTGTTTGTGTGTATAGGTGTTTGTGTGTATAGGTGTTTGTGTGTGTTTGTGTGTATATGTGTTTGTGTGTATATGTGTTTGTGTTTGTGTGTGTTTATGTGTATAGGTGTTTGTGTGTGTTTATGTGTATAGGTGTGTTTGTGTGTATATGTGTTTGTGTGTGTTTGTGTGTATAGGTGTTTGTGTATATGTGTTTGTGTGTATATGTGTTTGTGTGTGTTTATGTGTATAGGTGTGTTTGTGTGTATATGTGTTTGTGTTTGTGTGTGTTTATGTGTATAGGTGTTTGTGTGTGTTTATGTGTATAGGTGTGTTTGTGTGTATATGTGTTTGTGTGTGTTTGTGTGTATAGGTGTTTGTGTATATGTGTTTGTGTGTATATGTGTTTGTGTTTGTGTGTGTTAGTGTGTATATGTGTTTGTGTGTGTTTATGTGTATAGGTGTTTGTGTGTGTTTGTGTGTATAGGTGTTTGTGTGTATAGGTGTTTGTGTGTGTTTGTGTGTATATGTGTTTGTGTGTGCTATGTGTTTGTGTGTGTTTGTGTGTATATGTGTGCTATGTGTTTGTGTGTGTATGTGTTTGTGTGTATATGTGTTTGTGTGTGTTAGTGTGTATATATGTTTGTGTGTGTTAGTGTGTATATGTGTTTGTGTGGGTTTGTGTGTATATGTGTTTGTGTGTGTATGTGTTTGTGTGTGTTTTGTGTGTATATGTGTTTGTGTGTGTATGTGTTTGTGTGTGTATGTGTGTATATGTGTTTGTGTGTGTTTGTGTGTATATGTGTTTGTGTGTGTATGTGTTTGTGTGTGTTTGTGTGTGTATGTGTGTATATGTGTGTGTGTGTATGTGTGTATATGTGTTTGTGTGTGTTTGTGTGTATATGTGTTTGTGTGTATATGTGTTTATGTGTGTTTGTGTGTATATGTGTTTGTGTGTATGTGTGTTAGTGTGTATATATGTTTGTGTGTGTATGTGTTTGTGTGTATATGTGTTTGTGTGTGTTTGTGTGTATATGTGTTTGTGTGTATATGTGTTTGTGTGTGTTTGTGTGTATAGGTGTTTGTGTGTGTTTGTGTGTATATGTGTTTGTGTGTGTTTGTGTGTATATATGTTTGTGTGTGTTTATGTGTATAGGTGTGTGTGTGTGTGTTTGTGTGTATATGTGTTTGTGTGTGTTTATGTGTATAGGTGTATGTGTGTTTTTGTGTGTATAGGTGTTTGTGTGTATAGGTGTTTGTGTGTGTTTGTGTGTATAGGTGTATATGTGTTTGTGTGTATATGTGTTTGTGTGTATATATGTTTGTGTGTGTGTGTGTGTGTGTGTGTGTGTGTGTGTGTGTGTGTGTGTGTGTGTGTGTGTGTGTGTGTGTGTGTGTGTGTGTGTGTGTGTGTGTGTGTGTGTGTGTGTGTGTGTGTGTGTGTATGTGTGTATATGTGTTTGTGTGTGTTTGTTTGTATAGGTGTTTGTGTGTGTTTGTGTGTATATGTGTTTGTGTGTGTTTGTGTGTATATATGTTTGTGTGTGTTTGTGTGTATATATGTTTGTGTGTGTTTGTGTGTATATGTGTTTATGTGTGTTTGTGTGTATATGTGTTTGTGTGTGTTTGTGTGTATATATGTTTGTGTGTGTTTGTGTGTATATATGTTTGTGTGTGTTTGTGTGTATATATGTTTGTGTGTGTTTGTGTGTGTTTGTGTGTATATATGTTTGTGTGTGTTTGTGTGTATATATGTTTGTGTGTGTTAGTGTGTATATATGTTTGTGTGTGTTAGTGTGTATATATGTTTGTGTGTGCTATGTGTTTGTGTGTGTTTGTGTGTATATGTGTGCTATGTGTTTGTGTGTGTATGTGTGTATATGTGTTTGTGTGTGTTTGTGTGTATAGGTGTGTATATGTGTTTGTGTGTGTATGTGTTTGTGTGTGTTTTGTGTGTATATGTGTTTGTGTGTGTTTGTGTGTGTATGTATGTATATGTGTTTGTGTGTGTATGTGTGTATATGTGTTTGTGTGTGTTTGTGTGTGTTTGTGTGTATGTGTGTTAGTGTGTATATATGTTTGTGTGTGTATGTGTTTGTGTGTATATGTGTTTGTGTGTGTTTGTGTGTATATGTGTTTGTGTGTATATGTGTTTGTGTGTGTTTGTGTGTATAGGTGTTTGTGTGTGTTTGTGTGTATATGTGTTTGTGTGTATATGTGTTTGTGTGTGTTTATGTGTATAGGTGTGTGTGTGTGTTTGTGTGTATATGTGTTTGTGTGTGTTTATGTGTATAGGTGTATGTGTGTTTTTGTGTGTATAGGTGTTTGTGTGTATAGGTGTTTGTGTGTGTTTGTGTGTATAGGTGTATATGTGTTTGTGTGTATATGTGTTTGTGTGTATATATGTTTGTGTGTGTGTGTGTTTGTGTGTGTATGTGTGTATATGTGTTTGTGTGTGTTTGTGTGTATAGGTGTTTGTGTGTGTTTGTGTGTATATGTGTTTGTGTGTGTTTGTGTGTGTAGGCGTTTGTGTGTGTTTGTGTGTATATATGTTTGTGTGTGTTTGTGTGTATATATGTTTGTGTGTGTTTGTGTGTGTATGTGTTTGTGTGTGTTTGTGTGTATATGTGTTTGTGTGTGTTTGTGTGTATATGTGTTTGTGTGTGTTTTGTGTGTTTGTGTGTATATATGTTTGTGTGTGTTTGTGTGTATATATGTTTGTGTGTGTTTGTGTGTATATATGTTTGTGTGTGTTTGTGTGTGTATGTGTTTGTGTGTGTTTGTGTGTATAGGTGTTTGCGTGTGTTTGTGTGTGTTAGTGTGTATATATGTTTGTGTGTGCTATGTGTTTGTGTGTGTTTGTGTGTATATGTGTGCTATGTGTTTGTGTGTATATGTGTTTGTGTGTATAGGTGTTTGTGTGTATATGTGTTTGTGTGTATAGGTGTTTGTGTGTGTTTGTGTGTATAGGTGTTTGTGTGTGTTTGTGTGTATAGGTGTTTGTGTGTGTTTGTGTGTATAGGTGCTTGTGTGTGTTTGTGTGTATATGTGTTTGTGTGTGTTTGTGTGTGTGTGTATATGTGTTTGTGTGTGTTAGTGTGTATATGTGTTTGTGTGTGTTAGTGTGTGTATGTGTTTGTGTGTGTTTGTGTGTATAGGTGTTTGCGTGTGTTTTTGTGTGTAGGTGTTTGCGTGTGTTAGTGTGTATATATGTTTGTGTGTATAGGTGTTTGTGTGTGTTTGTGTGTATAGGTGCTTGTGTGTGTTTGTGTGTATATGTGTTTGTGTGTGTTAGTGTGTATATGTGTTTGTGTGTGTTTGTGTGTATATGTGTTTGTGTGTGTTAGTGTGTATATGTGTTTGTGTGTGTTTGTGTGTGTATGTGTTTGCGTGTGTTAGTGTGTATATATGTTTGTGTGTGTTAGTGTGTATATATGTTTGTGTGTGTTAGTGTGTATATATGTTTGTGTGTGTGTTTGTGTGTATATGTGTTTGTGTGTGTATATGTTTGTGTGTGTTAGTGTGTGTTTGTGTGTATTTGTGTGTATATATGTTTGTGTGTGTTTGTGTGTATATATGTTTGTGTTTGTTTGTGTGTATATGTGTGTGTTTGTGTGTATATATGTTTGTGTGTGTTTGTGTGTATATGTGTTTGTGTGTGTATATGTTTGTGTGTGTTAGTGTGTGTTTGTGTGTATTTGTATGTATATATGTTTGTGTGTGTTTGTGTGTATATGTGTTTGTGTGTGTATATGTTTGTGTGTGTTAGTGTGTATATGTGTTTGTGTGTGTTTGTGTGTATATATGTTTGTGTGTGTATATGTGTTTATGTGTGTTGTGTGTATATATGTTTGTGTGTGTGTGTTTGTGTGTGTATTTGTGTGTATATATATGTTTGTGTGTGTTTGTGTGTATATATGTTTGTGTGTGTTTGTGTGTATATATGTTTGTGTGTGTTAGTGTGTATATATGTTTGTGTGTGTTAGTGTGTATATATGTTTGTGTTTGTTTGTGTGTATATATGTTTGTGTTTGTTTGTGTGTATATGTGTTTGTTTGTGTGTATATGTGTTTGTTTTTTGTGTGTATATGTGTTTGTGTGTGTTTGTGTGTATATGTGTTTGTGTGTATATGTTTGTGTGTATGTGTATATGTTTTGTGTGTATATATGTTTGTGTGTGTTTGTGTTATGTGTTTGTGTGTATATGTTTGTGTGTATATGTTTTGTGTGTATATGTGTTTGTGTGTATATATGTTTGTGTGTATATGTGTTTGTGTGTATATATGTGTTTGTGTGTATGTGTATATGTGTTTTGTGTGTATATGTGTTTGTGTGTGTGTATATGTGTTTGTGTGTATATATGTTTGTGTGTGTTTGTGTGTATATGTGTGTATGTGTGTGTGTATATGTTTGTTTGTGTGTGTATATGTGTTTGTGTGTATATATGTTTGTGTGTGTGTATATATGTTTGTGTGTGTTTGTGTGTATATATGTTTGTGTGTGTTTGTGTGTATATGTGTTTGTGTGTATATGTGTTTGTGTGTGTTTGTGTGTATATGTGTGTATGTGTGTTAGTGTGTATATATGTTTGTGTGTGTTTGTGTGTATATGTGTTTGTGTGTACATATGTTTGTGTGTGTTTGTGTGTATATGTGTTTGTGTGTATATATATGTTTGTGTGTGTTTGTGTGTATATGTGTTTGTGTGTGTTTGTGTGTATATGTTGTGTGTTTTTGTGTGTATATGTGTTTGTGTGTATAGGTGTTTGTTTGTGTGTGTATAGGTGTTTGTGTGTATATGTGTTTGTGTGTATATATGTTTGTGTGTGTTAGTGTGTATATATGTTTGTGTGTGTTTGTGTGTATATGTTTGTGTGTGTATGTGTTTGTGTGTGTTTTGTGTATATGTGTTTGTGTGTGTTTGTGTGTATATGTGTGTTTGTGTGTGTATGTGTGTTATGTGTGTATATGTGTTTGTGTGTGTATGTGTTTGTGTGTATATGTGTTTGTGTGTGTTTGTGTGTATATGTGTTTGTGTGTATATGTGTTTGTGTGTGTTTGTGTGTATAGGTGTTTGTGTGTGTTTGTGTGTGTATATGTGTTTGTGTGTATATGTGTTTGTGTGTGTTTATGTGTATAGGTGTGTGTGTGTGTTTGTGTGTATATGTGTTTGTGTGTGTTTATGTGTATAGGTGTATGTGTGTTTTTGTGTATATGTGTGTTGTTTGTGTGTATAGGTGTTTGTGTTTGTGTGTTATGTGTTTGTGTGTATATGTGTGTGTGTGTGTGTTTGTGTGTGTATGTGTGTATATGTGTTTGTGTGTGTTTGTGTGTATAGGTGTTTGTGTGTGTTTGTGTGTATATGTGTTTGTGTGTGTTTGTGTGTGTATGTTTTGTGTGTGTTTGTGTGTATATATGTTTGTGTGTGTTTGTGTGTATATGTGTTTGTGTGTATATATGTTTGTGTGTGTGTATGTGTTTGTGTGTATTTGTGTGTTTGTGTGTATATGTGTTTGTGTGTGTTTGTGTGTGTATGTGTTTGTGTGTATATATGTTTGTGTGTGTTTGTGTGTATATGTGTTGTGTGTGTGTGTATGTGTTTGTGTGTGTTTGTGTGTATATGTGTTTGTGTGTGTTTGTGTGTATGTGTGTTGTGTGTGTATATATGTTTGTGTGTGTTTGTGTGTGTTATGTGTGTGTGTATGTGTTTGTGTGTGTTTGTGTGTTTGTGTGTTGTGTGTGTATATGTGTTTGTGTGTATATGTGTTTGTGTGTGTGTGTGTATTTGTGTGTATATATGTTTGTGTGTGTTTGTGTGTTTGTGTGTATATGTGTTTGTGTGTATATGTGTTGTGTGTGTGTATATGTGTTTGTGTGTGTATATGTTTGTGTGTGTGTGTTTGTGTGTATTTGTTTGTGTGTTTGTGTGTGTTTGTGTGTATATATGTTTGTGTTTGTGTGTGTTGTGTGTTTGTGTGTATATATGTTTGTGTGTGTTTGTGTGTATATATGTTTGTGTGTGTATATGTTTGTGTTGTTAGTGTGTGTTTGTGTGTATTTGTGTGTGTGTATATATGTTTGTGTGTGTTTGTGTGTATATGTGTTTGTGTGTGTTATGTGTTGTGTGTGTAGTGTGTATATGTTTGTGTGTTTGTGTGTATATATGTGTTTGTGTGTGTATATGTGTGTATATGTGTTTGTGTGTGTATATGTTTGTGTGTGTTTGTGTGTATATGTTTGTGTGTGTTTGTGTGTATATATGTTTGTGTGTGTTTGTGTGTATATATGTTTGTGTGTGTTTGTGTGTATATGTGTTTGTGTGTGTATATGTTTGTGTGTGTATATGTTTGTGTGTGTGTGTGTGTATATATGTTTGTGTGTATGTGTGTATATATGTTTGTGTGTATATATGTTTGTGTGTGTTTGTGTGTATATGTGTTTTGTGTGTGTTGTGTGTGTGTGTGTTGTTTGTGTGTATATATGTTTGTGTGTGTTTGTGTGTATATGTGTTTGTGTGTATTTATGTTTGTGTGTGTTTGTGTGTGTGTTTGTGTGTATATGTGTTTGTGTGTGTTTGTGTGTATATGTGTTTGTGTGTATATGTTTGTGTGTATATGTTTGTGTATATGTGTTTGTGTGTATATATGTTTGTGTGTGTTTGTGTGTATATATGTTTGTTTGTGTTTGTTATATGTGTATATATGTTTGTTTGTGTGTTATGTGTTTGTGTGTATATATGTTTGTGTGTGTTAGTGTGTATATGTGTTTGTGTTTGTGTGTATGTGTTTGTGTGTGTTTGTGTATATGTTTGTGTGTGTTTGTGTGTGTTAGTAGGTGTGTTTGTGTGTATATATGTTTGTGTGTGTTTGTGTGTTATGTGTGTATATGTGTTTATGTGTGTTTGTTTGTGTGTGTGTATATGTGTTTGTGTGTATATGTGTTTGTGTGTGTTGTGTGTGTGTGTGTTTGTGTGTGTTATATGTTTGTGTGTGTTTGTGTGTATATGTGTTTGTGTGTTGTGTTGTTGTGTGTTTTGTGTGTTTGTGTGTGTATGTGTGTGTGTATAGGTTTGTGTGTGTTTGTGTGTATATGTTTGTGTGTGTTTGTGTGTATATGTTTGTTTGTGTGTGTATATGTTTTGTGTGTGTTAGTGTGTGTTTGTGTGTATTGTTTGTGTGTATATATGTTTTGTGTGTGTTTGTGTGTATGTGTTTGTGTGTGTTATATGTTTGTGTTGTTAGTGTGTATATGTTTGTGTGTGTTTGTGTGTGTTATGTTTGTGTGTGTGTTTGTGTGTATATGTGTTTGTGTGTATATGTTTGTGTGTGTTATATGTGTTTGTGTGTGTTTGTGTGTATATGTTTGTGTGTGTTTGTGTGTATATATGTTTGTGTTGTTTGTGTGTATATGTGTGTGTTTGTGTGTATATATGTTTGTGTGTGTTTGTGTGTATATGTGTTTGTGTGTGTATATGTTTGTTGTGTGTGTGTTTGTGTGTATATATGTTTGTGTGTGTTTGTGTGTGTATGTGTTTGTGTGTGTATATGTTTGTGTGTGTTAGTATGTATATGTGTTGTGTGTGTGTTGTGTGTATATATGTTTGTGTGTGTATATGTTTGTGTTGTGTTTGTGTGTGTTTGTGTGTATATATGTTTGTGTGTGTTAGTGTGTATATATGTTTGTGTTGTGTTTGTGTGTATATGTGTTTGTTTGTGTGTGTTTGTTTGTGTGTATATGTGTTTGTGTGTGTTTGTGTGTATATATGTGTTGTGTTTGTGTGTATATATGTTTGTGTGTATGTTTGTGTTTGTTTGTGTGTATATATGTTTGTGTGTGTTTGTGTGTATATGTGTTTGTGTGTATATATGTTTGTGTGTGTTTGTGTGTATATGTGTTTGTGTGTATATATGTTTGTGTGTGTTTGTGTGTATATGTGTTTGTGTGTATATATGTTTGTTGTGTTTGTGTGTATATGTGTTTGTGTGTATACGTGTTTGTGTGTATATATGTTTGTGTGTATATGTGTTTGTGTGTATATATGTTTGTGTGTGTTTGTGTGTATATATGTTTGTGTGTGTTTGTGTGTATATGTGTTTGTGTGTATATATGTTTGTGTGTGTTTGTGTGTATATGTGTTTGTGTGTATATATGTTTGTGTGTGTTAGAGTGTGTATATGTTTGTGTGTGTTTGTGTGTGTATGTGTTTGTGTGTGTTTGTGTGTATAGGTGTTTGCGTGTGTTTGTGTGTGTTAGTAGGTGTATATATGTTTGTGTGTGCTATGTGTTTGTGTGTGTTTGTGTGTATATGTGTGCTATGTGTTTGTGTGTATATGTGTTTGTGTGTATAGGTGTTTGTGTGTATATGTGTTTGTGTGTATAGGTGTTTGTGTGTGTTTGTGTGTATAGGTGTTTGTGTGTTTGTGTGTATAGGTGTTTGTGTGTGTTTGTGTGTATAGGTGCTTGTGTGTGTTTGTGTGTATATGTGTTTGTGTGTGTTTGTGTGTGTGTGTATATGTGTTTGTGTGTGTTAGTGTGTATATGTGTTTGTGTGTGTTAGTGTGTGTATGTGTTTGTGTGTGTTTGTGTGTATATGTGTTTGTGTGTACATATGTTTGTGTGTGTTTGTGATTATATGTGTTTGTGTGTATATATGTTTGTGTGTGTTTGTGTGTATATGTGTTTGTGTGTATATATGTTTGTGTGTATATGTGTTTGTGTGTATACGTGTTTGTGTGTATATATGTTTGTGTGTATATGTGTTTGTGTGTATATATGTTTGTGTGTATATATGTTTGTGTGTGTTTGTGTGTATATGTGTTTGTGTGTATATGTGTTTGTGTGTGTTTGTGTGTATATGTGTGTATGTGTGTTAGTGTGTATATATGTTTGTGTGTGTATGTGTTTGTGTGTATATGTGTTTGTGTGTGTTTGTGTGTATATGTGTTTGTGTGTGTTTGTGTGTATAGGTGTTTGTGTGTGTTTGTGTGTATATGTGTTTGTGTGTATATGTGTTTGTGTGTGTTTATGTGTATAGGTGTGTGTGTGTGTTTGTGTGTATATGTGTTTGTGTGTGTTTATGTGTATAGGTGTATGTGTGTTTTTGTGTGTATAGGTGTTTGTGTGTATAGGTGTTTGTGTGTGTTTGTGTGTATAGGTGTTTGTGTGTATATATGTTTGTGTGTGTTTGTGTGTATATATGTTTGTGTGTGTTAGTGTGTATATATGTTTGTGTGTGTTAGTGTGTATATATGTTTGTGTGTGCTATGTGTTTGTGTGTGTTTTGTGTGTATATGTGTTTGTGTGTGTTTGTGTGTGTATGTATGTATATGTGTTTGTGTGTGTATGTGTGTATATGTGTTTGTGTGTGTTTGTGTGTATGTGTGTTTGTGTGTATATGTGTTTGTGTGTGTTTGTGTGTATATGTGTTTGTGTGTATATGTGTTTGTGTGTGTTTGTGTGTATAGGTGTTTGTGTGTGTTTGTGTGTATATGTGTTTGTGTGTATATGTGTTTGTGTGTGTTTATGTGTATAGGTGTGTGTGTGTGTTTGTGTGTATATGTGTTTGTGTGTGTTTATGTGTATAGGTGTATGTGTGTTTTTGTGTGTATAGGTGTTTGTGTGTGTTTGTGTGTATAGGTGTATATGTGTTTGTGTGTATATGTGTTTGTGTGTATATATGTTTGTGTGTGTGTGTGTTTGTGTGTGTATGTGTGTATATGTGTTTGTGTGTGTTTGTGTGTATATGTGTTTGTGTGTGTTTGTGTGTATATGTGTTTGTGTGTGTTTGTGTGTGTATGTGTTTGTGTGTGTTTGTGTGTATATATGTTTGTGTGTGTTTGTGTGTATATGTGTTTGTGTGTATATATGTTTGTGTGTGTGTGTGTTTGTGTGTGTATGTGTGTATAGGTATTTGTGTGTGTTTGTGTGTATATGTGTTTGTGTGTGTTTGTGTGTGTATGTGTTTGTGTGTATATATGTTTGTGTGTGTTTGTGTGTATATATGTTTGTGTGTGTTTGTGTGTGTATGTGTTTGTGTGTGTTTGTGTGTATATGTGTTTGTGTGTGTTTGTGTGTATATGTGTTTGTGTGTATATATGTTTGTGTGTGTTTGTGTGTATATATGTTTGTGTGTGTTTGTGTGTATATATGTTTGTGTGTGTTAGAGTGTGTATATGTTTGTGTGTGTTTGTGTGTGTATGTGTTTGTGTGTGTTTGTGTGTATAGGTGTTTGCGTGTGTTTGTAGGTGTATATATGTTTGTGTGTGCTATGTGTTTGTGTGTGTTTGTGTGTATATGTGTGCTATGTGTTTGTGTGTATATGTGTTTGTGTGTATAGGTGTTTGTGTGTATATGTGTTTGTGTGTATAGGTGTTTGTGTGTGTTTGTGTGTATAGGTGTTTGTGTGTTTGTGTGTATAGGTGTTTGTGTGTGTTTGTGTGTATAGGTGCTTGTGTGTGTTTGTGTGTATATGTGTTTGTGTGTGTTTGTGTGTGTGTGTATATGTGTTTGTGTGTGTTAGTGTGTATATGTGTTTGTGTGTGTTAGTGTGTGTATGTGTTTGTGTGTGTTTGTGTGTATAGGTGTTTGCGTGTGTTTTTGTGTGCAGGTGTTTGCGTGTGTTAGTGTGTATATATGTTTGTGTGTATAGGTGTTTGTGTGTGTTTGTGTGTATAGGTGCTTGTGTGTGTTTGTGTGTATATGTGTTTGTGTGTGTTAGTGTGTATATGTGTTTGTGTGTGTTTGTGTGTATATGTGTTTGTGTGTGTTAGTGTGTATATGTGTTTGTGTGTGTTTGTGTGTGTATGTGTTTGCGTGTGTTAGTGTGTATATATGTTTGTGTGTGTTAGTGTGTATATATGTTTGTGTGTGTTAGTGTGTATATATGTTTGTGTGTGTGTTTGTGTGTATATGTGTTTGTGTGTGTATATGTTTGTGTGTGTTAGTGTGTGTTTGTGTGTATTTGTGTGTATATATGTTTGTGTGTGTTTGTGTGTATATATGTTTGTGTTTGTTTGTGTGTATATGTGTGTGTTTGTGTGTATATATGTTTGTGTGTGTTTGTGTGTATATGTGTTTGTGTGTGTATATGTTTGTGTGTGTTAGTGTGTGTTTGTGTGTATTTGTGTGTATATATGTTTGTGTGTGTTTGTGTGTATATGTGTTTGTGTGTGTATATGTTTGTGTGTGTTAGTATGTATATGTGTTTGTGTGTGTTTGTGTGTATATATGTTTGTGTGTGTATATGTTTGTGTGTGTTTGTGTGTGTTTGTGTGTATTTGTGTGTATATATATGTTTGTGTGTGTTTGTGTGTATATATGTTTGTGTGTGTTAGTGTGTATATATGTTTGTGTTTGTTTGTGTGTATATATGTTTGTGTTTGTTTGTGTGTATATGTGTTTGTTTGTGTGTATATGTGTTTGTTTGTGTGTATATGTGTTTGTGTGTGTTTGTGTGTATATATGTTTGTGTGTATATATGTTTGTGTTTGTTTGTGTGTATATATGTTTGTGTGTGTTTGTGTGTATATGTGTTTGTGTGTACATATGTTTGTGTGTGTTTGTGTGTATATGTGTTTGTGTGTATATATGTTTGTGTGTGTTTGTGTGTATATATGTTTGTGTGTATATATGTTTGTGTTTGTTTGTGTGTATATATGTTTGTGTGTGTTTGTGTGTATATGTGTTTGTGTGTACATATGTTTGTGTGTGTTTGTGTGTATATGTGTTTGTGTGTATATATGTTTGTGTGTGTTTGTGTGTATATATGTTTGTGTGTATATATGTTTGTGTTTGTTTGTGTGTATATGTGTTTGTTTGTGTGTATATGTGTTTGTTTGTGTGTATATGTGTTTGTGTGTGTTTGTGTGTATATATGTTTGTGTGTATATATGTTTGTGTGTGTTTGTGTGTATATGTGTTTGTGTGTATATATGTTTGTGTGTGTTTGTGTGTATATGTGTTTGTGTGTATATATGTTTGTGTGTGTTTGTGTGTATATGTGTTTGTGTGTATACGTGTTTGTGTGTATATATGTTTGTGTGTATATGTGTTTGTGTGTATATATGTTTGTGTGTGTTTGTGTGTATATATGTTTGTGTGTGTTTGTGTGTATATGTGTTTGTGTGTATATATGTTTGTGTGTGTTTGTGTGTATATGTGTTTGTGTGTATATATGTTTGTGTGTATATGTGTTTGTGTGTATATGTGTTTGTGTGTATATGTGTTTGTGTGTATATGTGTTTGTGTGTGTTTGTGTGTATATGTGTTTGTGTGTGTTTGTGTGTATATGTGTATATGTGTTTGTGTGTGTTTGTGTGTGTTTGTGTGTATATATGTTTGTGTGTGTTAGTGTGTGTTTGTGTGTATATATGTTTGTGTGTGTTAGTGTGTGTTTGTGTGTATATATGTTTGTGTGTGTTAGTGTGTGTTTGTGTGTATATATGTTTGTGTGTGTTAGTGTGTGTTTGTGTGTATATATGTTTGTGTGTGTTTGTGTGTTTGTGTGTATATATGTTTGTGTGTTTGTGTGTGTTTGTGTGTATATATGTTTGTGTGTGTTAGTGTGTGTTTGTGTGTATATATGTTTGTGTGTGTTAGTGTGTGTTTGTGTGTATATATGTTTGTGTGTGTTAGTGTGTGTTTGTGTGTATATATGTTTGTGTGTGTTAGTGTGTGTTTGTGTGTATATATGTTTGTGTGTGTTAGTGTGTGTTTGTGTGTATATATGTTTGTGTGTGTTAGTGTGTGTTTGTGTGTATATATGTTTGTGTGTGTTAGTGTGTGTTTGTGTGTATATATGTTTGTGTGTGTTAGTGTGTGTTTGTGTGTGCTATGAAAGGAGTCTGTTTGTAAGATGACCTACATGCAGCCAAATAGGCACAGATGGAAATCCTAAACACACCAATTTGTAAGTCGCTCTGGATAAGAGCGTCTGTTAAATGACTTAAATGTAAATGTAACATACACACTAGGGTTGGGCGGTACTCAGATTTCCATACCTGCATAATGTACCTGTGCCATCCCGGGATATATGATATTACCGGCAGTGCCGGTTATTTTTCAAACAAAAAAAGCCCCAAAAACGTCAGTTACCAGAATGCTCACAAAATGCTAACAAGTACAAAGGAACTCCCATAGCGGATGCTAGGTAAATGCTAACAAGTACAAAGGAACTCCCATAGCGGATGCTAGGTAAATGCTAACAAGTACAAAGGAACTCCCATAGCGGATGCAAACATTTACTAAAGACAGAAAACCCAGCCCATGAAGTTATGCAAGTATCTCAAAAAACGCAGTTTGCAGCACGCACAAAACAAACATTAGACAGCTGGGATCTTAATTCAGGGGTGGATTGACTCTGCTGCTGTTGCCAAGACAATTCAAATATTGCAAGCTAATGTTAGCCATTCTGTTCTCAGAGCTCTGGAGAGTTAACTTAATAGTTAAACGATTTATATCTGGCAAATATTAATTTCATGCAAGTGTAACATTATCACCTCACTTATTAAGTTGTTCTGCAGGAGTGACTCACCTCACAAAGCTCCCGTTTTGCTCATTGTGCTTCTTTGTAAACAAACACGTGTGACGGGCTCAAACTGCTGTTTTGGTAAACTAGTGCCGGTAAGCTTCATAATGAAAAATGATCTAACAGGTGAAACGTGGTTTGCTTGATCTATTATCTAGTGCACAAGTTGACTGCATGTATTTCAAATAAATATATATATATTTTTTTTTGATAACGGTCTTGACCGTATTGTAAAATCATATTAAAAATCACGGTATATACGGTATACCACCCAACCTTAACACACACACACACAAACCCTTGAACATACACAAACACACACAAACCCTTGAACATACACAAACACACACAAACCGTCCAGATCCGGCAGCTGCTTCTAGGGGCTCTGATGGGATATCTAGTGTGTGTGTGTGTGTGTGTGTTCGGGTCAGTAATGATGTGGCAATACCTGGGTATTATGTATGTGTTTAGCAGGGTGTGTGTGTGTGTTACCAAGGTAATGGTATCTCTCCAGAGCTCTGAGAACAGACACTCCCACTACAGTTTCTTCTAAGAGGTCGACCGATTAATCGGAATGGCCGATTAATTAGGGCCGATTTCAAGTTTTCATAACAATCGGAAATCTGTACCGATTTGGTCAATTCTTTTTTTGTGACACTTTTATTTAATCTTTATTTAACGAGGCAAGTCAGTTAAGAACACATTCTTATTTTCAATGACGGCCTAGGAACGGTGGGTTAACTGCCTCGTTCAGGGACAGCGCGGGGGATTCAATCTTGCAACCTTACAGTTAACTAGTACAACGCTCTAACCACCTGCCTCTCTTCGCACTCCACGAGGAGACTGCCTGCGCGAATGCAGTAAGCCAAGGTAAGTTGCTAGCTAGCATTAAACTTATCTTATAAAAAAAACAATCAATCATAATCACTAGTTAACTACCCATGGTTGATGATATTACTAGTTTATCTGGCGTGTCCTGCGTTCCATATAGTCGATGCGGTGCTGTCGTTGCTCCAATGTGTACCTAACCATAAACATCAATGCCTTTCTTAAAATCAATACACAATAGTATATATTTTTAAACCTGCATATTTAGCTAAAAGAAATCCAGGTTAGCAGGCAATATTCACCAGATGAAATTGTGTCACTTCTCTTGCGTTCATTGCACGCACAGTCAGTGTATATGCAACAGTTTGGGCCGCCTAATTTGCCAGAATTGTATGTAATTATGACATAACATTGAAGGTTGTGCAATGTAACAGGAATATTTAGACTTAGGGATGCCACCCGTTAGATAAAATACAGAACGGTTCCGTATTTCACTGAAAGAATAAATGTCTTGTATTCGAGATGATAGTTTCCAGATTCGACCATAGTAATGACCTAAGGCTCGTATTTCTGAGCCTTAGAGCAGTCTGACTGAGCAGTCTGACTGAGCGATGGTAGGCAGCAGCAGGCTCGTAAGCATTCATTCAAACAGCACTTTCGTGAGTTTTGCCAGCAGCTCTGATGTTTATGACTTCAAGCCTATCAACTCCCGAGATTAGGCTGGTGTAACCGATGTGAAATGGCTAGCTAGTTAGCGGTGTGCGTGCTAATAGCATTTCAAACATCACTCGCTCTGAGACTTGGAGTGGTTGTTCCCCTTGCTCTGCAAGGGCTGCGGCTGTCGTGGAGCGATGGGCAACGCTGCTTCGAGGGTGGCTGTTGTAGTTGTGTTACTGGTTCGAGCCCAGGTAGGAGCGAGGAGAGGGACGGAAGCTATACTGTTACACTGGCAATACTAAAGTGCCTATAAGAACATCCAATAGTCAAAGGTATATGAAATACAAATGGTATAGAGATAAATAGTCCTATAAATACTATATTAACTACAACCTAAAACTTCTTACCTGGGAATATTGAAGACTCATGTAAAAAGGAACCACCAGCTTTCATATGTTCTCATGTTCTGAGCAAGGAACTTAAATGTTAGCTTTCTTACATGGCACATATTGCACTTTTACTTTTTTCTTCAACACTTTGTTTTTGCATTATTTAAACCAAATCGAACATGTTTCATTATTTATTTGAGGTTAAATAGATTTTATTGACGTATTATATTAAGTTAAAATAGGTGTTCATTCAGTATTGTTGTAATTGTCATTATTACAAATAAATAAATAAATATTGGCCGATTAATCGGTATCGGCTGTTTTGTTTTTGCTCCCCCAATAATCGATATCGGCGTTGAAAAATCATAATCGGTCGACCTCTAGTTTCTTCTGCCTGAAGCCCCACACAACATTAAATCCAGCACACACTTTAACAGTTCCCAACATCAAAGTAAATTACAGGAACAATGTGCAGGATGGGAGTAAAGTTTTACAGTGAGAGATAGACAGAATGAGAGAAAGAGAATGATAAAAAGAGAGAGAGTGAGACAGAGAGAGAGAGAGAGAGAGAGAGAGAGAGAGAGAGAGAGAGAGAGAGAGAGAGAGAGAGAGAGAGAGAGAGAGAGAGAGAGAGAGAGAGAGAGAGAGAGAGAGAGAGAGAGTGCGAGACGATGCAGGAACTGTGGGAGACAGCACATCTGAAATAGCAGAGACCAGACAGTCTGGGGTGGTCGAGGCAAATCTGATGCCACACAGTCACAAGTCTGGTAGCCATGATGAATGAGGGCAGTGAGGATAAGTGAAGCAGGAGGTACATACAAAGTACTTCCACTACAAACGCAGCATCATAACTTATGATTGACATTCCAGAGCAAGTCAGCAGAGAGAGAGAGAGAGAGAGAGAGAGAGAGAGAGAGAGAGAGAGAGAGAAATAGAGAGAAAATAGAGAGAGAGATAGAGAGAAAAATAGAGAAAAATAGAGAGAGAAAAATAGAGAAAAATAGAGAGAGAAAAATTGAGAAAAATAGAGAGAGAGAAAAAAAATAGAGAGAGAAAAATAGAGAGAGAAAAATAGAGAAAAATAGAGAGAGAGAAAAATAGAGAAAAATAGAGAGAGAAAAAAAAATAGAGAGAAAAACAGAGACAGAAAAATAGAGAGAGAGAGAAATAGAGATAGATATATATTATGATACAGAGTAATCTCTTCAGTCATCTCCTCTCCTCTTGTTAACGTAGCATTAGACCCCTCTTAGCCTAGCATTAGCAAAACATGCATATGAAATTGCCTAGCGCTAGCTTAGCCAGACTTCCTGACTGCCCTCTCCTCTCCCAGGGCTGTGTTTGCTGAGGTGGCCTAGTTCTGCTGCTGGTTGTGATCCAACCAAGCTAACGTCATGTCTGGAGCAAGGCTAAATTACCAACACCATAACACTCACACCACAGGAGGTTGGTGGCACCTTAATTGGGGAGGATGGGCGAGAGAGAGAGAGAGAGAGAGAGAGAGAGAGAGAGAGAGAGAGAGAGAGAGAGAGAGAGAGAGAGAGAGAGAGAGAGAGAGAGAGAGGAAGAGGAAGAGGGGTAGGGAGGGAGGCAGGGAGGAAGAGGGGAGGGAGGCAGGGAGGAAGAGGGGGGGGGGCAGGGAGGAAGATGGGCAGGGAGGGATGAAGAAGGGTAGGGGGGAGGCAGGGAGGAAGAGGGGAAGGGAGGGAGGCAGGGAGGAAGAGGGGTAGGGAGGGAGGCAGGGAAGTCGTCTCGATCTAATAACCCAGATCCTGATGACTCACTGTTCCCAGTGTATGAATACACGCGCAGACAGCGAGAGAGTGAAGAGGTGCAACAGCTGTTGGAGTGTAAACAGACTGGGAGTCTCATAACCATTTCCTGCTCTCCTCCCATCCTCCCTCTGTCTCTCTTTCTTTCTGTCTCTCTCTCTCCATATCTCTCTCTGTCTCTGTCTCTCTCTCTCTTGCCCTCCCTTCCACTTTTCTTTCTCTCCCTCTCCCTAAACTCAAGCCCTGTCTCACCTGGTATCCATCAGTGAAGAAATGAGTTGGTGTTCAATAAACGTCATTAGGAACTTTCTCTCGCTCTCTTCCATAGATGTTAGCAGACTCTTCCTCCCTCTCTCCCTCCTTTCACTCTCTCCACATTTTCATCTGGGAAATTCCTGCTGTGTGAGTCATGGTCTGAACAGCAGGGTGTTTGTGTCCATCACAGAGAGACAGACAGAGAGCGAGAGAGAGAGAGAGAGAGAGACGGACGGAGAGAGAGAGATCTAGAGAGACTGAGAGCGAGAAAGAGGTAGAAAGTGAGAGAGACCAAGGGAAGGAGAGAGGAAGATCGAGGGAAGGAGTGAGAGACGGAGGGAGAGAAGAAGGAGAGAGGGTTCAGTGGAAAGAATACTGGAAATTCTAAATTAGCAGGGACTTTCCCTACTGAACATTCCACTGTCTGTCTGTCTGTCTGTCTGTCTGTCTGTCTGTCTGTCTGTCTGTCTGTCTGTCTGTCTGTCTGTCTGTCTGTCTGTCTGTCTGTCTGTCTGTCTGTCTGTCTGTCTGTCTGTCTGTCTGTCTGTCTGTCTGTCTGTCTGTCTGTCTGTCTGTCTGTCTGTCTGTCTGTCTGTCTGTGTCTCGTCTCTGTCTGTCTGTCTGTCTGTCTGTCTGTCTGTCTGTCTGTCTGTCTGTCTGTCTGTCTGTCTGTCTGTCTGTCTGTCTGTCTGTCTGTCTGTCTGTCTGTCTGTCTGTGTCTCGTCTCTGTCTGTCTGTCTGTCTGTCTGTCTGTCTGTCTGTCTGTCTGTCTGTCTGTCTGTCTGTCTGTCTGTCTGTCTGTCTGTCTGTCTGTCTGTCTGTCTGTCTGTCTGTCTGCCTGTGTCTCTGTCTGTCTGTGTCTCTGTCTGCCTGTGTCTCTGTCTGTCTGTATCTGTCTGTGTCTCTTTCTGTCTCTGTTGTCCTGGGGCTTTTGGCTTATCAGACAAAAAGTAGGGGCGTGGAAAAGGGAAGGAGAGGAAGGAGAGAGAATGCAAGACATTACATTGCATTGACCCATGTTCTATCTATTTACATTTACATTTAAGTCATTTAGCAGACGCTCTTATCCAGAGCGACTTACAAATTGGTGCATTCACCTTATGACATCTATCTATATATATCTCGATTATATATCTCTCTATCAAATTTCTTGGTCCCTCTCTTCCTCTCCTTTTCTTTCCAGTCTCTCCTCTCACTCACCGCTCCCCAAGGCTAAGCCCCGCCCCAGACCCTGACTTCCTGTCTCTTTCATCTCTGAGCCTATCACATCTGTCTCTCATCTCTGAGCCTATCACAGCAGCCTCTTTCATCTCTGAGCCTATCACAGTTGTCTCTTTCATCTCTGAGCCTATCACATCTGTCTCTTTCATCTCTGAGCCTATCACATCTGTCTCTTTCATCTCTGAGCCTATCACATCTGTCTATTTCATCTCTAAGCTTATCACAGCTGAGCGGAAGGAAAAGGGCTTTCCCCAACAAGCCAGAAAGAAGGAACGACAGAGAAGACAGAAGCATAAGTAGCTGATGTTGAAGGGAGTAGACCAGATAGGATGAGAGAACGGGACAGAGAGAAGAGAAGGAAAGAGGGATGATGTTTTCAGACAGACAGATAGAGGGATGGAGAAAGAGAGGAAGAAAAGCGAGAAGAGAGGGATGATGTTTTCAGACAGACAGATAGAGGGATGGAGAAAGAGAGGAAGAAAAGCGAGAAGAGAGGGATGATGTTTTCAGACAGACAGATAGAGGGATGGAGAAAGAGAGGAAGAAAAGCGAGAAGAGAGGGATGGAGGGAGGACTGCTCCAGTTGATCCCTGAGCTTCCCGGAAGCCAAGAATTCCAAATCTGGAAAAGCACTCTCTCAGGAGCAAACACACACACAGATAGAAGTCCTG
The DNA here is from genome assembly GCF_021184085.1 of Oncorhynchus gorbuscha. NCBI lineage: Eukaryota > Metazoa > Chordata > Actinopteri > Salmoniformes > Salmonidae > Oncorhynchus > Oncorhynchus gorbuscha. The sequence continues at coordinate 53,501,895 of NC_060193.1, forward strand.
TTATGTATATATACAGTGCTGTAACAATGTACAAATAGTTAGTAGAAAAGGGAAAATAAATAAACATAAATATGGGTTGTATTTACAATGGTGTTTGTTCTTCACTGGTTGCCCGTTTCTTGTGGCAACAGGTCACACATCTTGCTGCTGTGATGCACACTGTGGTATTTCACCCAGTAGATATGGGAGTTTATCAACATTTTGTTTTCTAATTCTTTGTGGGTCGATGTAATCTGAGGGAAATATGTGTCTCTAATATGGTCATAAACTTGGCAGGAGGTTAGGAAGCGCAGCTCAGTTTCCACCTCATTTTGTGGGCAGTGTGCACATAGCCTTTCTTCTCTTGAGAGCCAGGTCTGCCTACGGCGGCCTTTCTCAATAGCAAGGCTATGCTCATTGAGTCTGTACATAGTCAAAGCTTTCCTTAAGTTTGGGTCAGTCACAGTGGTCAGTCGGGTCATTCTGCCACTGTGTTCTCTCTGTTTAGGGTCAGTCACAGTGGTCAGGTATTCTGCCACTGTGTTCTCTCTGTTTAGGGTCAGTCACAGTGGTCAGGTATTCTGCCACTGTGTTCTCTCTGTTTAGGGTCAGTCACAGTGGTCAGGTATTCTGCCACTGTGTTCTCTCTGTTTAGGGTCAGTCACAGTGGTCAGGTATTCTGCCACTGTGTTCTCTCTGTTTAGGGTCAGTGACAGTGGTCAGGTATTCTGCCACTGTGTTCTCTCTGTTTAGGGTCAGTCACAGTGGTCCGGTATTCTGCCACGGTGTTCTCTCTATTTAGGGCCTAATAGCATTCTAGTTTGCTCTGTTTTTTTGTTGTTAATTCTTCTCTACGTGTAAAGTAATTATCTTTTTGTTTTGTCATGATTTAGTTGTCCCCAAACAGAACCACACTAACTCAGACACTCCAGGTCCTGTGGGCCCAAATTCCATTACACACCACCTAGAGAGGTTATCTTTCCCAAACCTAGTGGAACCCAACGCACTATACGCACGCAGCAAGACAACGATCCAAAACACACATTCAAGTCTACATGAATATGGCTATAAAGCAACAAAATTTGAAGTTTTGGAATGAAGTTCAAAGTTCAGACCTAATGATCCCAATCGAGATGTTGTGGCAGGACTTGAAACAAGCAGTTTAAGCAGTTCTTCATGTAAGAGTGGGACACAATTCCTCCAGAGCGACGTGAGAGACAACTACAGGAAGCGTTTGGTTGCAGTCATCGCTGCTGAAGGTGGTACAACCACTTATTGAGTGTGAGGGGGAAATGACTTTTCACACTGGAGAATTGGTCGCTGCATAACTTTTGTTAATTAAATAAATAAAATAAGTATATTTTTTGTTGTTGTGATTTGTAAACTCAGGTTCCCTTTATCTAATATTAGCTTTTGGTTGAAGATCTGATGACATTCAATATAAAAAATATGCTTAAAATCAGAAAGGGGGCAAATACTTTTTCATGTCTCTGTATCTCCCTCTCTCCTCCCCTCTCCTCCTCCCCTCTCCTCCTCCTCTCCTCTCCTCCCTCCTCCTCTCCTCCTCCTCCTCTCCTCTTCCTCCTCCTCCTCCTCCTCCTCTCCTCTTCTCTCCTCCTCCTCTCTCCTCTCCCTCTCCTCCTCCTCTCCTCTTCTCTCCTCCTCTCTCCTCCCTCTCTCCTCCCCTCTCCTCCTCTCTCCTCCCCTCTCCTCTCTCCTCGTCCTCTCTCCTCCTCTCCCCTCCGTTCCTTCAGATCGTGTTTCCAGTTTCTAAAAGTATGTTTTTTAATACACACAGACACACTTCGAGATATTCACACAGTCTGACAAGCCCCTCCCCCGTGCATCTGCTGCGCCTGCTGAGATGTCACAGAACTGGAACAAAGTGACCCTAAAATCCTCCTATACACACACACTTGCACACTGAGCCCACCCAACACTGAGCCCACCCAACACTGAGCCCACCCAACACTGAGCCCACCCAACACTGAGCCTACCCAACACTAAGCCCACCCAACACTGAGCCCACCCAACACTGAGCCCACCCAACACTGAGCCTACCCAACACTGAGCCCACCCAACACTGAGCCTACCCAACACTAAGCCCACCCAACACTAAGCCTACCCAACACTGAGCCTACCCAACACTGAGCCTACCCAACACTAAGCCTACCCAAGCACAAGTAAATGTGTTTCCTAGATGAAAAGTTGACATTGAACCAGATTACAACTAATCCAGGTAAAGACAAGATGACAACATCATGACTATGATGTCATCTTGTATTTTTCTGGTTGGTAAAAAGATGTGGACAACATGTCCTTCTGCAACCAGAATACAACCTGATTCATTGACTGCAACCAGTTTTGCACGCAGGATAATTACAGCACGACATACTATATGTTACATACAACTGGCTTAGAGAAAGTGAGAGCGATAGATAAGGATATAGAAAGAGAGAGCGATAGATAAGGATATAGAAAGAGAGAGCGATAGATAAGGATATAGAAAGTGATGATAGATAAGGATATAGAAAGTGAGAGCGATAGATAAAAGATGTGGACAAGATAAGGATATAGAAAGTGAGAATAGATAAGGATATAGAGAGAGAGAGCATAGATAAGCATATAGAAAGTTTTGAGCGATAGATAAGGATATAGAAAGTGAGAGCGATATAAGGATATAGAATGTGAGAGCGATAGATAAGGATATAGAAAGTGAGAGCGATAGATAAGGATATAGAAAGAGAGAGCGATAGATAAGGATATAGAAAGTGAGAGCGATAGATAAGGATATAGAAAGAGAGAGCGATAGATAAGGATATAGAAAGTGAGAGCGATAGATAAGGATATAGAAAGTGAGAGCGATAGATAAGGATATAGAAAGTGAGAGCGATAGATAAGGATATAGAAAGTGAGAGCGATAGATAAGGATATAGAATGAGACGATAGATAAGGATATAGAATGTGAGAGCGATAGATAAGGATATAGAAAGAGAGAGCGATAGATAAGGATATAGAAAGAGAGAGCGATAGATAAGGATATAGAAAGAGAGAGCGATAGATAAGGATATAGAAAGAGAGAGCGATAGATAAGGATATAGAAAGAGAGAGCGATAGATAAGGATATAGAAAGTGAGAGCGATAGATAAGGATATAGAAAGAGAGAGCGATAGATAAGGATATAGAAAGAGAGAGCGATAGATAAGGATATAGAAAGTGAGAGCGATAGATAAGGATATAGAAAGAGAGAGCGATAGATAAGGATATAGAAAGAGAAAGAGCGATAGATAAGGATATAGAAAGAGAGAGCGATAGATAAGGATATAGAAAGAGAGAGCGATAGATAAGGATATAGAAAGTGAGAGCGATAGATAAGGATATAGAAAGAGAGAGCGAAGATAAGGATATAGAAAGAGAGAGCGATAGATAAGGATATAGAAAGAGAGAGCGATAGATAAGGATATAGAAAGATAGAGCGATAGATAAGGATATAGAAAGAGAGCGATAGATAAGGATATAGAAAGAGAGAGCGATAGATAAGGATATAGAAAGAGAGAGCGATAGATAAGGATATAGAAAGAGAGCGATAGATAAGGATATAGAAAGAGAGCGATAGATAAGGATATAGAAAGAGAGAGCGATAGATAAGGATATAGAAAGATATAGATAAGGATATAGAAAGAGAGAGCGATAGATAAGGATATAGAAAGAGAGAGCGATAGATAAGGATATAGAAAGAGAGAGCGATAGATAAGATATAGAAAGAGAGAGCGATAGATAAGGATATAGAAAGAGAGAGCGATAGATAAGGATATAGAAAGAGAGAGCGATAGATAAGGATATAGAAAGAGAGATAAGCGATAGATAAGGATATAGAAAGAGAGAGCGATAGATAAGGATATAGAAAGAGAGAGCGATAGATAAGGATATAGAAAGAGAGAGCGATAGATAAGGATATAGAAAGAGAGAGCGATAGATAAGGATATAGAAAGAGAGAGCGATAGATAAGATAAGGATATAGAAAGAAAGAGAGCGATAGATAAGGATATAGAAAGAGAGCGATAGATAAGGATATAGAAAGAGAGAGCGATAGATAAGGATATAGAAAGAGGATAGATAAGGATATAGAAAGAGAGAGCGATAGATAAGGATATAGAAAGAGAGAGCGATAGATAAGGATATAGAAAGAGAGAGCGATAGATAAGGATATAGAAAGAGAGAGCGATAGATAAGGATATAGAAAGAGAGCGATAGATAAGGATATAGAAAGAGAGCGATAGATAAGGATATAGAAAGAGAGAGCGATAGATAAGGATATAGAAAGAGAGAGCGATAGATAAGGATATAGAAAGTGAGATAGATAAGGATATAGAAAGAGAGAGCGATAGATAAGGATATAGAAAGAGAGAGCGATAGATAAGGATATAGAAAGAGAGAGCGATAGATAAGGATATAGAAAGAAGATAAGGATATAGAAAGTGAGAGCGATAGATAAGGATATAGAAAGAGAGAGCGATAGATAAGGATATAGAAAGAGAGAGCGATAGATAAGGATATAGAAAGAGAGAGCGATAGATAAGGATATAGAAAGAGAGAGCGATAGATAAGGATATAGAATGTGAGAGCGATAGATAAGGATATAGAAAGTGAGAGCGATAGATAAGGATATAGAAATAGAAAGAGCGATAGATAAGGATATAGAAAGAGAGAGCGATAGATAAGGATATAGAAAGTGAGAGCGATAGATAAGGATATAGAAAGTAGATAGATAAGGATATAGAAAGAGAGAGCGATAGATAAGGATATAGAAAGAGAGAGCGATAGATAAGGATATAGAAAGAGAGAGCGATAGATAAGGATATAGAAAGTGAGAGCGATAGATAAGGATATAGAAAGTGAGAGCGATAGATAAGGATATAGAAAGTGAGAGCGATAGATAAGGATATAGAAAGTGAGAGCGATAGATAAGGATATAGAAAGAGAGAGCGATAGATAAGGATATAGAAAGTGAGAGCGATAGATAAGGATATAGAAAGAGAGAGCGATAGATAAGGATATAGAAAGAGAGAGCGATAGATAAGGATATAGAATGTGAGAGCGATAGATAAGGATATAGAAAGAGAGAGCGATAGATAAGGATATAGAATGTGAGAGCGATAGATAAGGATATAGAAAGAGAGAGCGATAGATAAGGATATAGAAAGAGAGAGCGATAGATAAGGATATAGAAAGTGAGAGCGATAGATAAGGATATAGAAAGAGAGAGCGATAGATAAGGATATAGAAAGTGAGAGCGATAGATAAGGATATAGAAAGAGAGAGCGATAGATAAGGATATAGAAAGAGAGAGCGATAGATAAGATATAGAAAGAGATATAGATAAGAATAGAAAGAGAGAGCGATAGATAAGGATATAGAAAGTGAGAGCGATAGATAAGGATATAGAAAGTGAGAGCGATAGATAAGGATATAGAAAGTGAGAGCGATAGATAAGGATATAGAAAGTGAGAGCGATAGATAAGGATATAGAAAGAGAGAGCGATAGATAAGGATATAGAAAGTGAGAGCGATAGATAAGGATATAGAAAGAGAGAGCGATAGATAAGGATATAGAAAGAGAGAGCGATAGGTAAGGATATAGAAAGAGAGAAAGAGAGATATGGGAAAGGTCTCACGTGTCGGTGAAAGAGAATCAAATAGTTTCTTGGCTTTGAGCAGATGGCACACACACACACACACAACTGGAAAAGAGACCACATCAATGGGGCCAGTGGAAGGGGCCACTACAGCCGCCCTGTTCAGGAAATACATTAAACTACATTACCCATACATGTAATAGCCGCCCCGCTCAGGAAATACATTAAACTACATTACCCATACATGTAATAGCCGCCCCGCTCAGGAAATACATTAAACTACAACCACACTGCAACAGGTGCTCTGCTAGGAAATACTTCAAACTACATTACCCATACATGTCATAGACGCCTCACTCAGGAAATACTTCAAACTACATTACCCACATTACCCATACATGTAACAGCAATACAACAGCAAAAGCCTACAGATGTCCCACACATAAATCTATTATCCTGTCAGCTTTAGGATGGCTGTGGCAAAAGCACACACACAGACACACACAGACACACACACACATTCCATAGCATGTTGCTTTCACACACACTCTATAGTCACTGCCTTTGATGTGAGTGTGGGAACGTTCAGTGAGGGAGAGAGGGAGAGGGGAGAGAGTGAGAGGGGAGAGAGTGAGAGGGAGAGGGGAGGGAGTGAGTGAGGAGAGAGTGAGAGAGGAGAGAGTGAGAGGAGAGAGGTAGAGGAGAGAGAGGGAGAGGGGAGAGAGGGAGAGGGGAGAGAGGGAGAGGGGAGAGAGTGAGAGGGGAGAGAGGGAGAGGAGAGAGAGGGAGAGGGGAGAGAGTGAGAGGGGAGAGAGGAGAGAGAGGGAGAGGAGAGAGAGGGAGAGAGGAGAGAGAGAGGGAGAGAGAGGGGAGAGAGGGAGGGGAGAGAGGGAAAAGGGGAGGAGAGAGAGGGAGAGAGAGAGAGGGAGGAGGAGAGAGGGAGAGGGAGAGAGAGAGAGGGGAGAGAGGAGAGGAGAGGGAGGGGAGAGAGGAGGGGAGAGAGTGAGAGGGGGAGAGTGAGAGGGGAGAGAGGGAGGGAGGGGAGGGAGTGAGTGAGGAGAGTGAGAGAGGAGAGAGAGAGAGGAGAGAGGTAGAGGAGGAGAGAGGGAGAGGAGAGGGGAGAGAGGGAGAGGGGAGAGAGGAGAGGGAGAGAGGGAGAGGAGGAGAGAGGGAGAGGGGAGAGAGTGAGAGGGGAGAGAGGGAGAGGAGAGAGGAGAGGTGAGAGGGGAGAGGGGAGAGGGAGAGAGAGAGAGGGAGAGAGAGAGGAGAGGGGAGAGAGGAGAGAGGGAGAGAGAGAGAGAGGGAGAGGAGAGAGAGGGAGAGAGGAGAGGGGAGAGGGAGAGGGAGAGGGAGGGAGAGGAGGAGAGAGGGAGAGAGTGAGAGGGGAGAGAGAGGAGAGGAGGGAGAGGGGAGAGAGGGAGGGGGAGAGGGAGAGGGGAGAGAGAGAGGAGAGAGGGAGAGGGAGAGGGAGAGGGAGAGGGAGAGAGGGAGAGGGGAGAGAGTGAGAGGGGAGAGAGGAGAGGGGAGGGGAGAGGGGAGGGAGAGAGTGAGAGGGGAGAGAGTGAGAGGGGAGAGAGTGAGAGGGAGAGAGTGAGAGGGGAGAGAGTGAGAGGGGAGAGAGTGAGAGGGGAGCGAGGAGAGGGGAGAGAGTGAGAGGGGAGAGAGTGAGAGAGGAGAGGGAGAGAGAGGAGAGAGGGAGAGAGGGAGTGAGAGGGAGAGAGTGAGAGGAGAGAGAGGGAGGGGAGAGAGGGAGAGAGGGAGAGGGGAGAGTGGGAGAGGGGAGGGAGTGAGAGGGGAGAGAGTGAGAGTGAGAGGGGAGAGAGGGAGAGGGGAGAGAGGGAGAGAGGGAAAAGGGGAGAGAGTGAGGGGAGAGAGTGAGAGGAGAGAGAATGTAAGGGAAAATAGTTAAGTGGATCAAAAACCAGGGGCATAACATTTCTATATTATTGGTCCACGGGACCCTTCGTTATCTTTATCGGGAATACAAGAAGGAGCTTGGTTGGGAAGTACCGGAATACCGGCCACCGGTATTGAACCCTAGATGGAGCGGGAGGAAACGAGTGAGTGAGATAGAGATTCTGTCTTGAAGAATCTGTCTTTGAACAGTGTAGTATATTGACTGGTGCAATCAGAGCAGTGTGTTTGACTGCAGTACTGTGGAACACAGAGGTTACTTTATCCAGTCTCTGTAAAAGATGTACATGCAAACGCACACGCACACGCACACACACACAAACGCAAACGCGCACACACACACACACACACACACACACACACACACACACACACACACACACACACACACACACACACACACACACACACACACACACACACACACACACACACACACACACACACACACACACACACACACACACACACACACTGCTCTGAGGTCTCAGTAAATACACTCAGTAAAGAACAGCTCAACTGGTCTTCAAACACACTGCTTCACCCCAACTCTCACTAAACCCAGTGACCTGAGCGTGCGTGTGTGTGTGTGGTCATAGAGGGTGTTCTGTTCAAGTGACCTCTCCTGTCTGCTTCCTCAACCTGAGTGTGCAAAGTAACACCCCCTATACACACAGACACACTGTCTAACCCGAAAGCCTGTCGCATGCTATCTAGTCCAAACACCTCCTGCATATATTATGAGGAGATTTAGAGAAGTTGTTATTCCTTCTTGTGTTCGGCAGTAGTTTGTTTTCCCCCGCTGTTCTCTCTCTCTCCAGGCAAGTGGAAGTTCAGTAGCTGAAGTCTACACCCCTTCGTCAGTGATAGGTCAACGGTAGAGATGGGAACTATGGACCGGATTGTTGTCATTCAACGCGAGACGACTAGTTTTCATGCACATTTTGTTCACTTGTGAAATAATGCACCAACTGTCCTAGCTAGGTGTAAACTTGCATGTCTTGGGCCTCCCGAGTGGTGCAGTGGTCTAAGGGACTGAATCGCAGTGCTAGCTGTGCCACTAGAGATTCTGGCTCGAGTCCAGGTTCTGTCGAAGCAGGCCGAGACCGGGAGACCCATGGGGCAAAATTGGGGCAAAATTGGCCCAGTGTCATCTGGGTAAGGGGAGGGTTTTGCCGGCAGGGATATCCTTGTCCCATCGCGCACTAGTGACTCCTGTGGCGGTCCGGGTGCAGTGCAAGCTGACACCGTCGCCAGGTTTTTCCTCCGACACATTGGTGTGGCTGGCTTCCGGGTTAAGTGGTCATTGTGTCAAGAAGAAGTGCGGCTTGGCTGGGTTGTGTTTCGGGGGACGCACGGTTCTCGACCTTCGCCTCTCCCGAGTCCATACGGGAGTTGCAGCGATGGGACAAGACTGTAACTACCAATTGGGGAGAAAAAGGGGTAAAAAAATACTAATAATTGCATGACTGAGACCTCTAAAAACACAAAAATGTATTACAGATTTCTTGATTTATCTTAGATTAATTCGGACTATTTTGAGGAAGTGTTACTGGCTACATTGTTGCAACAGTGTCTCGAGAGGGACAAACAACAATATTGCCACATTTTTTCAAGTTTTCAAGCAAATGTATTTTATGAACAAATCGCCACATGGGTGGAATGTTATTCATATTTTTCATAATTTCACAATTAATCCAAATTATATTTAAAAATAATATATAAATATGCGTCGCTATGTAAAAATGTGGACAACCCTTCAAATGAATGGATTTGTCTATTTCACCTGTGGCTGACAGGTGTATAAAATTGAGCACACAGTCATGCAATCTCCATAGACAAACATTAGCAGTAGAATGGCCTTACTGAAGAGCCCAGTGACTTTCAACGTGGCATCATCATAGGATTCCACCTTTCCAACAAGTCAGTTCGCCAAATGTCTGCCCTGCTGGAGCTGCCCCGGTCAACTGTAAGTGCTGTTATTGTAAAGTGGAAACGTCTAGGAGCAACAACGGCTCAGCCGCGAAGTGGTAGGCCACACAAGCTCACAGAACGGGACCGCAGAGTGCTGAAGTGCGTAGCGTGTAAAAATCATCTGTCCTTGGTTGCTTGGCTGGAGGGATGTAAAGCTCGCCGCCATTAGAATCCCGCTTCACCACCTGGCAGTCCAACGGACAAATCGGGGTTTGGCGGATGCCAGGAAAACGCTACTCGCACAATGTAGTGCCAACTGTAAAGTGCCAACTATAAAGCATAGTGGCAACTATAAAGCATATAGTGCCAACTATAAAGCACAGTGGCAACTGTAAAGCATAGTGCCAACTGTAAAGCATAGTGGCAACTGTAAAGCATAGTGGCAACTGTAAAGCATAGTGCCAACTATAAAGCATAGTGCCAACTGTAAAGCATAGTGGCAACTATAAAGCATAGTGGCAACTGTAAAGCATAGTGGCAACTATAAAGCATAGTGGCAACTGTAAAGCATAGTGCCAACTATAAAGCATAGTGCCAACTGTAAAGCATAGTGCCAACTATAAAGCATAGTGCCAACTATAAAGCATAGTGCCAACTATAAAGCACAGTGGCAACTATAAAGCATAGTGCCAACTATAAAGCATAGTGGCAACTATAAAGCATAGTGCCAACTGTAAAGCATATAGTGCCAACTATAAAGCATAGTGGCAACTATAAAGCATATAGTGCCAACTATAAAGCACAGTGGCAACTGTAAAGCATAGTGGCAACTGTAAAGCATAGTGCCAACTATAAAGCATAGTGCCAACTATAAAGCATAGTGGCAACTATAAAGCATAGTGGCAACTATAAAGCATAGTGCCAACTGTAAAGCATAGTGGCAACTGTAAAGCATAGTGCCAACTATAAAGCATAGTGCCAACTATAAAGCATAGTGCCAACTATAAAGCATAGTGCCAACTGTAAAGCATAGTGCCAACTGTAAAGCATAGTGCCAACTGTAAAGCATAGTGGCAACTATAAAGCATAGTGGCAACTGTAAAGCATAGTGGCAACTGTAAAGCATAGTGCCAACTATAAAGCATAGTGCCAACTGTAAAGCATAGTGGCAACTATAAAGCATAGTGGCAACTGTAAAGCATAGTGGCAACTGTAAAGCATAGTGCCAACTGTAAAGCATAGTGATGCAACTATAAAGCATAGTGGCAACTGTAAAGCTATAGTAGTGCAACTGTAAAGCATAGTGGCAACTATAAAGCATAGTGCCAACTGTAAAGCATAGTGGCAACTATAAAGCATAGTGCCAACTATGTAAAGCATAGTGGCAACTGTAAAGCATAGTGGCAACTGTAAAGCATAGTGGCAACTGTAAAGCATAGTGCCAACTATAAAGCATAGTAAAGCATAGTGCCAACTGTAAAGCATAGTGGCAACTATAAAGCATAGTGGCAACTATAAAGCATAGTGGCAACTATAAAGCATAGTGGCAACTGTAAAGCATAGTGCCAACTATAAAGCATAGTGCCAACTGTAAAGCATAGTGGCAACTATAAAGCATAGTGGCAACTATAAAGCATAGTGGCAACTGTAAAGCATAGTGCCAACTGTAAAGCATAGTGGCAACTGTAAAGCATAGTGGCAACTGTAAAGCATAGTGCCAACTATAAAGCATAGTGCCAACTGTAAAGCATAGTGGCAACTATAAAGCATAGTGGCAACTGTAAAGCATAGTGCCAACTATAAAGCATAGTGCCAACTGTAAAGCATAGTGGCAACTATAAAGCATAGTGGCAACTGTAAAGCATAGTGCCAACTATAAAGCATAGTGCCAACTGTAAAGCATAGTGGCAACTATAAAGCATAGTGGCAACTGTAAAGCATAGTGCCAACTGTAAAGCATAGTGGCAACTGTAAAGCATAGTGGCAACTGTAAAGCATAGTGCCAACTATAAAGCATAGTGCCAACTGTAAAGCATAGTGGCAACTATAAAGCATAGTGGCAACTGTAAAGCATAGTGGCAACTATAAAGCATAGTGGCAACTGTAAAGCATAGTGCCAACTATAAAGCATAGTGCCAACTGTAAAGCATAGTGGCAACTATAAAGCATAGTGGCAACTATAAAGCATAGTGGCAACTATAAAGCATAGTGGCAACTATAAAGCATAGTGCCAACTGTAAAGCATAGTGGCAACTGTAAAGCATAGTGGCAACTGTAAAGCATAGTGGCAACTGTAAAGCATAGTGCCAACTATAAAGCATAGTGCCAAGATGCTGTAAAGCATAGTGGCAACTATAAAGCATAGTGGTAACTGTAAAGCATAGTGGCAACTATAAAGCATAGTGGCAACTGTAAAGCATAGTGCCAACTGTAAAGCATAGTGGCAACTATAAAGCATAGTGCCAACTGTAAAGCATAGTGCCAACTGTAAAGCATAGTGGCAACTGTAAAGCATAGTGCCAACTATAAAGCATAGTGGCAACTGTAAAGCATAGTGCCAACTGTAAAGCATAGTGCCAACTATAAAGCATAGTGCCAACTATAAAGCATAGTGCCAACTATAAAGCATAGTGGCAACTGTAAAGCATAGTGCCAACTGTAAAGCATAGTGCCAACTATAAAGCATAGTGCCAACTGTAAAGCATAGTGCCAACTATAAAGCATAGTGCCAACTATAAAGCATAGTGGCAACTGTAAAGCATAGTGCCAACTGTAAAGCATAGTGCCAACTGTAAAGCATAGTGCCAACTGTAAAGCATAGTGGCAACTGTAAAGCATAGTGCCAACTATAAAGCATAGTGGCAACTGTAAAGCATAGTGCCAACTGTAAAGCATAGTGCCAACTATAAAGCATAGTGCCAACTATAAAGCATAGTGCCAACTATAAAGCATAGTGGCAACTGTAAAGCATAGTGCCAACTATAAAGCATAGTGCCAACTATAAAGCATAGTGCCAACTGTAAAGCATAGTGCCAACTATAAAGCATAGTGCCAACTATAAAGCATAGTGGCAACTGTAAAGCATAGTGCCAACTGTAAAGCATAGTGCCAGCCAACTGTAAAGTTTGGTAGAGGAGGAATTATGGTCTGGGGCTGTTTTCATGGTCTGGGGCTGTTTTCATGGTCTGGGGCTGTTTTCATGGTCTGGGGCTGTTTTCATGTGCCAACTGGGCTAGTGCCAACTTAAAGTTCCAGTGTAAAGTAGGCAATTAAAGCATAGTGGCAACAACATACATTCTTGATGATTCTGTGCTTCCGACTTTGTGGCAACAGTTTGAGGAAGTGCCCTTTCCTGTTTCAGCATAAAGCAATGCCCCTGTGCACAAAAGCATAGTGTCCATAAAGCAGAAATGGTTTGTCTGTAAATCAGTCATTGTGGAAGAACTTGTTTTCAGGCCTGCATGGTCAGAGCCCTGACCTCACTGGGGCTGTTTTCATGGTCTGGGGCTGTTTTGGAACTGTTTTCAAGCCAGGCCTGTTTTCGCCTGTTTTCAACATCACTGCCAGTGTAGTGGCAATTGACCCAACACTTCTTGATGCTCTTGTTTGGCTGAATGGGAAGGCCCTTTCCTGAGCAATGTTCCAACATCTAGTGGAAACACTTCCCAGAAATGGTTTGTGGAGGCTGTTAAGAACTAGCAGCCTGCAAGAGTTCCAACATCTAGTGGAAACACTTCCCAGAATGAGTGGAATGGCTGTTATAGAGCAATGTTCCAACATCTAGTGGAAACACTTCCCAGATGAGTGGAGGCTGTTATAGCAGCAATGTTCCAACATCTAGTGGAAACACTTCCCAGATGTGGAGTGGAGGCTGTTATAGCAGCAATGTTCCAACATCTAGTGGAAACACTTCCCAGATGAGTGGAGGCTGTTATAGCAGCAATGTTCCAACATCTAGTGGAAACACTTCCCAGATGAGTGGAGGCTGTTATAGCAGCAATGTTCCAACATCTAGTGGAAACACTTCCCAGATGAGTGGAGGCTGTTATAGCAGCAAAGGGGGGACAGACTCCATATTAATGCCCGTGATTTTGGAATGTTCGACGAGCAGGTGTCCACATATTTTTGGTTATGTGGTATATTTCAGTCATCTGTCATTTATATAAAGGGTAATATTGGGATGCAAACTCAAAATGTAATACATTTCAACTCTATATCCGACATGGTAGAGTGTCTCCTTCTTTTTAAGCCCACAACCATGTGTGTGAAGGTGTATACTCTTGTTTCAAAGTAGATTTGTTTAAGACTAACAAGAATCACTCTGTGACCCTGATTCAGCCCACTGCAGTATAGGGTTATTAATGGAGTATGCTACCACAGACGTTGGCTTTCGCCTAGCCAAGTTCTGCTAGGAGCAAACAGAACCTGGTCTGCAGGTGCCTTAACCCATACGCTGTCTGGCCCATCCTGTACCTGACACTGTGCTGGAAACCTATCCTACCCACTCAGAGACTCTGGCAGTACAAACACATCTTCTCCCTGCCTGCCTGGGTGTCTCTCTGTCTCGGAGACCTAATTTAATTACACACTGGGTGGAGGATGAGGGTTGGGGTAATTAGCTAGAATAACATAGTAGGGGAGGGGAGCTGTCTGAGCCAAGACTGTACTGTCTGAAAGAGACCCTTCATCGGAGGGGGTGGGGGTGACAGAGAGAGAGAGAGAGAGAGAGACAGAGATAAAGGCCCTATTCAGGGTGGGGGGGGGTTTACATATCACTCTGTTGTGATGTCATCAGAGTGAGCCACACCTTTGGAGTTACAGGAATCCCCCTGGTCTATAATAGCTTGTTATATACCAGTATGTTTGAAGTACAACACAAGCCATCGAATATCACACACACACATCTAGCTAAGCACAGTGTTGTGATGTCAACAGAGAACAGGGATGAGGTCATCAAAATGAGAAAGGTGTAACTGAGGCTCAGGGTTGTGATGTCATAAGCGTGTGACCTACCCTGGATGCATTGCAGCGAGCCGTCCTCCGCTCTGATGGTGAAGGTCTCCCCTGGATTCACCTGTACCAGGATCACCTGTCGAGACCAGAGAGACAGATCAGACAAAACACATCGATCACAGACAGGTTCAGACACAGCACAATGATAACAGACCGGATCAGACACAACACAATGATAACAGACCGGATCAGACACAACACAATGATAACAGACCGGATCAGACACAACACAATGATAACAGACTGGTTCAGACACAACACAATGATAACAGACCGGATCAGACACAACACAATGATAACAGACCGGATCAGACACAACACAATGATAACAGACTGGTTCAGACACAACACAATGATAACAGACCGGTTCAGACACAACACAATGATAACAGACCGGATCAGACACAACACAATGATAACAGACCGGTTCAGACACAACACAATGATAACAGACTGGTTCAGACACAGCACAATGATAACAGACCGGATCAGACACAACACAATGATAACAGACCGGTTCAGACACAACACAATGATAACAGACTGGTTCAGACACAACACAATGATAACAGACTGGTTCAGACACAACACAATGATAACAGACCGGTTCAGACACAACACAATGATAACAGACTGGTTCAGACACAGCACAATGATAACAGACCGGTTCAGACACAGCACAATGATAACAGACCGGTTCAGACACAGCACAATGATAAATCAAATCCAATATTATTTGTCACATACACATGGTTAGCAGATGTTAATGCGAGTGTAGTGAAATGATTGTGCTTCTAGTTCCGACAATGCAGTAATAACCAACAAGTAATCTAACTAACAATTCCAAAACTACTGTCTTATACACACAAGTGTAGGGGGATAAAGAATATGTACATAAAGATATATGAATGAGTGATGGTACAGAGCGGCATAGGCAAGATACAGTAGATGGTATCGAGTACAGTATATACATATGAGATGAGTATGTAAACAAAGTGGCATAGTTAAAGTGGCTAGTGATACATGTATTACATAAAGATGCAGTAGATGATATAGAGTACAGTATATACGTATGCATATGAGATTAATAATGTAGGGTATGTAAACAATGTAAACATAGCATTGTTTAAAGTGGCTAGTGATATATTTTACTTCATTTCCCATCAATTCCCATTATTAAAGTGGCTGGAGTTTAGTCAGTGTGTTGGCAGCAGCCACTCAATGTTAGTGATGGCTGTTTAACAGTCTGATGGCCTTGAGATAGAAGCTGTTTTTCAGTCTCTCGGTCCCAGCTTTGATGCACCTGTACTGACCTCGCCTTCTGGATGATAGCGGGGTGAACAGGCAGTGGCTCGGGTGGTTGTGGCCCTTGATGATCTTTATGGCCTTCCTGTAACATCGGGTGGTATAGGTTTCCTGGAGGGCAGGTAGTTTGCCCCCGGTGATGCGTTGTGCAGACCTCACTACCCTCTGGAGAGCCTTACGGTTGTGGGCGGAGCAGTTGCCGTACCAGGCGGTGATAAAGCCCGCCAGGATGCTCTCGATTGTGCATCTGTAGAAGTTTGTGAGTGCTTTTGGTGACAAGCCAAATTTCTTCAGCCTCCTGAGGTTGAAGAGGCGCTGCTGCGCCTTCTTCACGATGCTGTCTGTGTGGGTGGACCAATTCAGTTTGTCTGTGATGTGTATGCCGAGGAACTTAAAACGTACTACCCTCTCCACTACTGTTCCATCGAAGTGGATAGGGGGGTGTTCCCTCTGCTGTTTCCTGAAGTCCACAATCATCTCCTTAGTTTTGTTGACGTTGAGTGTGAGGTTATTTTCCTGACACCACACTCCGAGGGCCCTCACCTCCTCCCTGTAGGCAGTCTCGTCGTTTTTGGTAATCAAGGCTACCACTGTTGTGTCGTTCGCAAACTTGATGACTGAGTTGGAGGCGTACGTGGCCACGCAGTCGTGGGTGAACGGGGAGTACAGGAGAGGGCTCAGAACGCACCCTTGTGGGGCCCCAGTGTTGAGGATCAGCGGGGTGGAGATGTTGTTGCCTACCCTCACCACCTGGGGGCGGCCCGTCAGGAAGTTCAGTACCCAGTTGCACAGGACGGGGTCGAGACCCAGGGTCTCGAGCTTGACGACGAGCTTGGAGGGTACTATGGTGTTAAATGCCGAGCTGTAGTCGATGAACAGCATTCTCACGTAGGTATTCCTCTTGTCCAGATGGGTTAGGGCAGTGTGCAGTGTGGTTGAGATTGCATCGTCTGTGGACTTATTTGGGCGGTAAGCAAATTGGAGTGGGTCTAGGGTGTCAGGTAGGGTGGAGGTGATATGGTCCTTGACTAGTCTCTCAAAGCACTTCATGATGACGGAAGTGAGTGCTACGGGGTGGTAGTCGTTTAGCTCAGTTACCTTAGATTTCTTGGGAACAGGAACAATGGTGGCCCTCTTGAAGCATGTGGGAACAGCAGACCGGGATAGGGATTGATTGAATATATCCGTAAACACACCAGCCATTTGGTCTGCGCATGCTCTGAGGGCGCGGCTGGGGATGCCGTCTGGGCCTGCAGCCTTGCGAGGGTTGACACGTTTAAATGTTTTACTCACCACGGCTGTAGTGAAGGTGAGGCCGCATGTTTTGGTTGCAGGCCGTGTCAGTGGCACTGTATTGTCCTCAAAGCGGGCAAAAAAGTTATTTAGTCTGCCTGGGAGCAAGACATCCTGGTCCGTGACGGGGCTGGTTTTCTTTTTGTAATCCGTGATTGACTGTAGACCCTGCCACATACCTCTTGTGTCTGCGCCGTTGAATTGAGATTCTACTTTGTCTCTATACTGACGCTTAGCTTGTTTGATTGCCTTGCGGAGGGAATAGTTACACTGTTTGTATTCAGTCATGTTTCCGGTCACCTTGCCCTGATTAAAAGCATTGGTTTGCGTGTACCAACACAATGATAACATCCCGGTTCAGACACAACACAATGATAACATCCCGGTTCAGACACAACACAAGGATAACAGACCGGTTCAGACACAACACAATGATAACATCCCGGTTCAGACACAACACAATGATAACATCCCGGTTCAGACACAACACAAGGATAACAGACAGGTTCAGACACAACACAAGGATAACAGACCGGTTCAGACACAACACAATGATAACAGACCGGTTCAGACACAACACAATGATAACATCCCGGTTCAGACACAACACATCGATCACAGACCGGTTCAGACACCACACATCGATCACAGACCGGTTCAGACACAACACAATGATAACAGACCGGTTCAGACACAGCACAAGGATAACAGACCGGTTCAGACACAACACAATGATAACAGACCGGTTCAGACACAGCACAATGATAACAGACCGGTTCAGACACAACACAATGACAACAGACCGGTTCAGACACAACACAACGATCACAGACATACATGAGAAGGAAACAAAGACGTTACTCACACTCAGTCAGGACAAACAACACACACACACACACACACACACACACACACACACACACACACACACACACACACACACACACACACACACACACACACACACACACACACACACAGACAGCTCCCAGGCCTCAAACACTCAAGACAACTGCATATATTTGCAGGCTGTTTGAGTGTGAAGCATGTTACCGTCATGGTGTCCATGTGGAGGTTGCTGAGACTGTGGCTGTAGACATGGAAAACATGTCCTGCCATGGCACATTCATACACACCACACACACACACAAACCCCGCATACACACCACACACACACACACAAACCCCGCAAACGCACCACGCACACACACAAACCCCACAAATGCACCACACACACACACAAACCCCGCACACACACAAACCCCACAAACACACCACACACACACAAACCCCGCAAACCCACCACACACACACACACAAACCCGCCACACACACACAAACCCCGCAAACCCACACACAAACCCCGCAAACTCACCACACACACACACAAACCCCGCAAACCCAACACACACACACAAACCCCGCAAACCCAACTCCACACACAAACCCACCACACACAAACCCCGCAAACCCACCACACACACACACACAAACCCGCCACACACACACAAACCCCGCAAACCCACACACAAACCCCGCAAACTCACCACACACACACACAAACCCCGCAAACCCAACACACACACACAAACCCCGCAAACCCAACTCCACACACAAACCACACAAACCCCGCAAACCCACCACACACACACACACACACACACAAACCACGCAAACACACACTACACGTGCTACAGGTGTGTCTTCTTCCCAGCCCGTTCATATCCCCTCCTGTTCAATCCGCGTCTTCCCATAGCGACGTTAAGCTGCTCTCTCGCCTATCCCCTCACATGCAAACGGACACACACACTTCCTGCATTGTCTGCTGCTGCTGTTGCTATGGGAACCATGGTGCGCACTAGCGGGAGACCCAGGTTTACAGAGGAGAGCCTCATCACATAGAGACACGCCCACAGGGTTTATAGTGATACAGCTCTACATCCACGAACAAACTGTCTTGTCTGTTCATGTGTTTTGTCTTCAATTGTTATCTGATGGCTTTTATCTCTACAGGTAGACAACACACACACACACACACACACACACACACACACACACACACACACACACACACACACACACACACACACACACACACACACACACACACACACACACACACACACACACACACACACACACACACACACACACACACACACACACACACACACACACACACACACACACAGCCCATCTCAGTGTCTGGGTTTTCTGCAGATAGTCATCTGACCAGCCTGCCTGACAGTCCTCTTTGATCCCTAGTAGGAACCTTCTTTATTGGGTGTTACAATGAAAACGCTCCTTAAGGATTTCCCTCAGGGAAGGGCTTGAACGGGACACCTCCTTCACACTAGCCGAACTGCGTTTGGCATTTGTACAATGTGCGTGTGCGTTACCAACCTGTTGCGCTGCGTCTCCATTAACCATGTGTTGCATCAGCGGCAGCTCCCCGTTCAGCAGCGGAGGCGGAGCTAAGTCCATCAGCTGGTCGGTCATCATCATGGTGACGTACATTCATGGATACACACACTGGCCTGGCCTACCTTGAGAGAGAGAGAGAGAGTTCAATTCTACATTACTACATAAATGAGTACACATACAGGCTGGTCTGGCCTACAATGTTCAATGAAGCAAACTGTACATCACAGAGTTTAAAACTGTCCCATGAGATCACACACACACACAGGACCACTTTAACTCCAGATACTGAGGTCAGCACTACCCTGCACTACACCCCCCTACACACACACAGGACCACTTTAACTCCAGATACTGAGGTCAGCACTACACTACACTACACACACCCCTACACACACACAGGACCACTTTAACTCCAGATACTGAGGTCAGCACTACACTACACTACACCCCCCCCCCCCCCTATACACACACACAGGACCAATTTATCTCCAGATACTGAGGTCAGCACTACACTACACTACACCCCCTACACACACACAGAACTACTTTAACTCCAGATACTGAGGTCAGCACTACACTACACCCCCCCCCACACACACACACACACACAGGACCACTTTAACTCCAGATACTGAGGTCAGCACTACACCCCCCACACACACACACACACAGGACCACTTTAACTCCAGATACTGAGGTCAGCACTACTACACTACACCCACCACCCCACCCCCCCACACACACACACACACAGATACACACACACACACACACACACACTTTAACTCCAGATACTGAGGTCAGCACTGCACTACACCCCCCCACACACACAGGACCACTTTAACTCCAGATACTGAGGTCAGCACTACACTACACCCCCCCCACACACACCACACTCCACACAGCACTTTAACTCCAGATACTGAGGTCAGCACTGCACTACACCCCCCCCCCCCCACACACACACACAGGACCACTTTAACTCCAGATACTGAGGTCAGCACTACACTACACCCCCACCCCCCCACACACAGACCCACTTTAACTCCAGATACTGAGGTCAGCACTACACTACACCCCCCCACACACACACACAGAACCACTTTAACTCCAGATACTGAGGTCAGCACTACACTACAACCCCCCCCCCCTACACACACATGCACACACCTCTCCCTAGAGGCAGGTGAGGTAGGTGTTGTAATTGGGGGCTGCTGAGTGATATCACTACTAAAGAGCTGCTGACTAATGACTATAGGAGCAATGCTGCTGTTCACAAAGACACACACACACAGACAAAGAGACACACACATAGTGACACAGAGACAAACAGACACACTAGGGCTGGCCTAAAAATCCTCTCTCAATGTTTTCAAATTCATGGGCCATTCACGATTAATATCGCGAGATTTTGTTTAATGTTTTCTTTTTACATTGCCATTGAAAGGAATTGATGTACATTGCCATTGAAAGGAATTGATGTACATTGCCATTGAAAGGAATTGATGTACATTGCCATTGAAAGGAATTGATGTACATTGCCATTGAAAGGAATTGATGTACATTGCCATTGAAAGGCATTGATGTACATTGCCATTGAAAGGCATTGATGTACATTGCCATTGAAAGGCATTGATGTACATTGCCATTGAAAGGCATTGATTGAAAGGCATTGATGTACATTGCCATTGAAAGGCATTGATGTACATTGATGTACCCATTGAAAGGCATTGATGTACATTGCCATTGAAAGTACATTGCATTGATGTACATTGCCATTGAAAGGCATTGATGTACATTGCCATTGAAAGGCATTGATGTACATTGCCATTGAAAGGCATTGATGTACATTGCCATTGAAAGGCATTGATGTACATTGCCATTGAAAGGCATTGATGTACATTGCCATTGAAAGGCATTGATGTACATTGCCATTGAAAGGCATTGATGTACATTGCCATTGAAAGGCATTGATGTACATTGCCATTGAAAGGCATTGATGTACATTGCCATTGAAAGGCATTGATGTACATTGCCATTGAAAGGCATTGATGTATTGAAAGGCATTGATGTACATTGCCATTGAAAGGCATTGATGTTGACATTGCCATTGAAAGGCATTGATGTACATTGCCATTGAAATTGGCATTGATGTACATTGCCATTGAAAGGCATTGATGTACATTGCCATTGAAAGGCATTGATGTACATTGCCATTGAAAGGCATTGATGTACATTGCCATTGAAAGGCATTGATGTACATTGCCATTGAAAGGCATTGATGTACATTGCCATTGAAAGGCATTGATGTACATTGCCATTGAAAGGCATTGATGTACATTGCCATTGAAAGGCATTGATGTACATTGCCATTGAAAGGCATTGATGTACATTGCCATTGAAAGGCATTGATGTACATTGCCATTGAAAGGCATTGATGTACATTGCCATTGAAAGGCATTGATGTACATTGCCATTGAAAGGCATTGATGTACATTGCCATTGAAAGGCATTGATGTACATTGCCATTGAAAGGCATTGATGTACATTGCCATTGATGTACATTGCCATTGATGTACATTGCCATTGAAAGGCATTGATGTACATTGCCATTGAAAGGCATTGATGTACATTGCCATTGAAAGGCATTGATGTACATTGCCATTGAAAGGATGTACATTGATTGCCATTGAAAGGCATTGATGTACATTGCCATTGAAAGGCATTGATGTACATTGCCATTGAAAGGCATTGATGTACATTGCCATTGATGTACATTGCCATTGATGTACATTGCCATTGAAAGGCATTGATGTACATTGCCATTGAAAGGCATTGATGTACATTGCCATTGAAAGGCATTGATGTACATTGCCATTGAAAGGCATTGATGTACATTGCCATTGAAAGGCATTGATGTACATTGCCATTGAAAGGCATTGATGTACATTGCCATTGAAAGGCATTGATGTACATTGCCATTGAAAGGCATTGATGTACATTGCCATTGAAAGGCATTGATGTACATTGCCATTGAAATTGCCATTGATTGATGTTTACATTGCCATTGAAAGGCATTGATGTACATTGCCATTGAAAGGCATTGATGTACATTGCCATTGAAAGGCATTGATGTACATTGCCATTGAAAGGCATTGATGTACATTGCCATTGAAAGGCATTGATGTACATTGCCATTGAAAGGCATTGATGTACATTGCCATTGAAAGGCATTGATGTACATTGCCATTGAAAGGCATTGATGTACATTGCCATTGAAAGGCATTGATGTACATTGCCATTGAAAGGCATTGATGTACATTGCCATTGAAAGGCATTGATGTACATTGCCATTGAAAGGCATTGATGTACATTGCCATTGAAAGGCATTGATGTACATTGCCATTGATGTACATTGCCATTGAAAGGCATTGATGTACATTGCCATTGAAAGGCATTGATGTACATTGCCATTGATTGCCATTGAAAGGCATTGATGTACATTGCCATTGATGTACATTGCCATTGATGTACATTGCCATTGAAAGGCATTGATGTACATTGCCATTGAAAGGCATTGATGTACATTGCCATTGATGTACATTGCCATTGAAAGGCATTGATGTACATTGCCATTGAAAGGCATTGATGTACATTGCCATTGAAAGGCATTGATGTACATTGCCATTGAAAGGCATTGATGTACATTGCCATTGAAAGGCATTGATGTTTATGGCATTGATGTACATTGCCATTGAAAGGCATTGATGTACATTGCCATTGAAAGGCATTGATGTACATTGCCATTGAAAGGCATTGATGTACATTGCCATTGAAAGGCATTGATGTTTATGGCATTGATGTACATTGCCATTGAAAGGAATTGATGTACATTGCCATTGAAAGGCATTGATGTACATTGCCATTGAAAGGCATTGATGTTTATGGCATTGATGTACATTGCCATTGAAAGGCATTGATGTACATTGCCATTGAAAGGCATTGATGTACATTGCCATTGAAAGGCATTGATGTACATTGCCATTGAAAGGCATTGATGTTTATGGCATTGATGTACATTGCCATTGAAAGGCATTGATGTTTATGGCATTGATGTACATTGCCATTGAAAGGCATTGATGTACATTGCCATTGAAAGGCATTGATGTACATTGCCATTGAAAGGCATTGATGTACATTGCCATTGAAAGGCATTGATGTACATTGCCATTGAAAGGCATTGATGTTTATGGCATTGATGTACATTGCCATTGAAAGGCATTGATGTTTATGGCATTGATGTACATTGCCATTGAAAGGCATTGATGTACATTGCCATTGAAAGGCATTGATGTACATTGCCATTGAAAGGCATTGATGTTTATGGCATTGATGTACATTGCCATTGAAAGGCATTGATGTACATTGCCATTGAAAGGCATTGATGTACATTGCCATTGAAAGGCATTGATGTACATTCGTGCAACGATTGTGCTTTTTTCGCAAATGCACTTTTGTTAAATCATACCCCATTTGGCGAAGTAGGCTGTGATTCGATGATAAGTTAACAGGCACCACATTGATTAAATAATATAATATAATAATTGATTATATGCAACGCAGGACAAGCTAGTTAACCTAGTAATGTCATCAATCATGTGTAGTTAACTAGTGATTATGATTGATTGATAGTTTTTATAAGATAAGTTTAATGCCAGCTAGCAACTTACCTTGACTCCTTGCTGCACTCGCGTAACAGGTGGTCAGCCTACCACACAGTTTCCTCGTGGAATGCAATGTAATCGACCATAATCGGCGTCCAAAAGTGCCGATTACCGATTGTCACGAACTTGAAATCGGCCCTGACGATTAATCGGTCGACCTCTACTTGTGAGTACCTGTGCTTAGTAGTTTCGGCTTTCGTGCTACGCGTATTTTTAGTACGGGTCTCGTCCCGCGTATTGTTAGTACGGGTCTCGTCCCGCGTATTGTTAGTACGGGTCTCGTCCCGCGTATTGTTAGTACGGGTCTCGTCCCGCGTATTGTTAGTACGGGTCTCGTCCCGCGTATTGTTAGTACGGGTCTCGTCCCGTGTAATCTTTAGAGGTTTATCCTCGCTCTTCTGTTTGGGTTACATCCCTGTGTATTTTATATACAGTTTTGTTTTGGGCTTCGTCCCCATGCCTTTTCATGACACGTTGTATTTTGGGTGGAGTAATAAAAAAAACTATTACGTATTCCTGCGCCTGTCTCCGATCCTTATACAACGTGACATTGGCTAAGCTTTTCAAAACCATAACGCCCACTAATAATGTCATTATTTTATCAAAATAGTTGAATCTGCTTTTTTTTTTTTTGCAATAATCACTGGCTTTCAAATATGTCTATGGAAATGCCACCCTTCTATTACACATTTTACTACAACCATGCATGGATGCATTCACTAATAACGACTAACTTCTTGTAACAGGCATTATAGAAAAGGAACACAGGTCTCACCACCAATCTCTCAAGCACAAGCCCACGTGCTAGTTAGTAGCCAGCTAATCTTTATATTTCAAATTGAGCCAACTTGGATCTGGTAGAACAGTTGAATTGTTATGAACACACCTTCTGTCCGTCTCCAACTCTTTGACCAGCATGCTAGCCTGTCCACTTTGTTCAGATGTTGAAATCAAGTTGCCTACCTTATTTCCAAGAATAAGAACGAGTTGACAATTCCTTATACTTTATAATTGTGTTTAACCTGTTGAGTGTAGGGGGCAGTATTTTGATGTTTGGATGAAAAATGTACCCAAATGAAACTGCCTATTTCTCAGGCCCAGAATCTAGAATATGCATGTAATTGTCAGATTAGGATAGAAAACACTCTAAAGCTTCCAAAACTGTCAAAATATTGACTGTGAGTATAACAGAACTGATATTGCAGGCGAAAACCTGAAAGGAAGGAAAATCCAACCCGGAAGTGCCATTTTTCCTGAAAGCTCTCTGTTCCATAGCCTGCCTTTGCTCCATTTAAAGGGATATCAACCAGATTCCTTTTCCTATGGCTTCCCCATGGTGTGAACAGTCTTTAGGCATCGTTTCAGGCTTTTATTTTAAAAAATGAGCGAGAAAGATCACATCACGTCAGTGGATGGCTGGGTGCCAGAAGCGTTTTGCATGCGCAACAGCTTGGAGCAGACATTTTCTCTCTCTCTCCTATTAAAGAAGCTACAGTTCCGGTTGAAATACTATTGATTATATATTGTAAAAACAACCTGAGGATTGATTATAAAAAACGTTTGGCATGTTTCTACTAACTTTACGGATACTACTTGTAATTTTTGTCTGCCCGGTCTTGACCGCTCGAGCCTGTGGATTTCTGAACATAACGCACCAACCAAATGGAACATTTATTGTGTAACTGGGAGTTTGTGAGTGCAAACATCCGAAGATCATCAAAGGTAAGCAATTCATTTTATTGCTTTTCTGACTCTCATGACCAATCTACTTGGCTGCTAGCTGTTTGTAATATTTTGTCTACTGAGAGAGATGTCCTTACATAAACGCTTGGTATGCTTTCAACGAAAAGCTTTATTGAAATCTGACAAGCCAGGTGGATTAACAACAAGCTAAGCTGTGTTTTGCAATATTGCACTTGTGATTTCATGAAAATTAAATATTTTTAGTAATTTAATTTGAATTTGGCGCTCTGCAATTCAGCGGATGTTGACGAAAATGATCCCGGTAACGGGATGGGTGCATCAAGAAGTTAATGCGTATTGCACATTTATAAAACACAGACTAGACAGCTAGTGTTTCTCTTTGGCTAAAACGCTGCTAGCAGAACCTGGTACTGCAATGCCGCATGCGACAAACTGTGCGTACATTTTCTAGAATCAGTGTTCATTGATACTCCCGTTTAGTAGTGTCTGCTCTTCACGCAATTTGAGGAGTTTAGACATAAAAAGGCTATTGTCCGAAAGTGAACTTCTCCTCTATTACAGTAAAATAATGTCTCGATGCGTTTCCGTGTCCATATGAGCGAGTTGATCTCTCACCTTTGTTGTTGTGAGTGGCAGGGGGAGGGGCTTGGTGTGTGTAAACCGAGAGGAAGAGGCGAAGCGAGAGGTTTCACTCTTGCCAAACTCTGTCCAAAATAAGCACAATTCGTGTCTATGGACATATATTGGACCTAAGCTTATCGCCTGCGTTCACGAATTTAGAACAAGGACTCCCATTGTCAGGGAGACATGAGCATCTGGTCAATATATACAGATCTCTGGTGTAAATGGGAAGGCCCACACAGCACAGAAGGAGCGAAGGTGACATGCGGACATAAAAACTATTTGGAATATACGCAAAAACATACATTCAAATTAATTGGATATACGGCCCTGCCCTAACACACACACCAGAGGGAGAGCAGGAGGAACAGAGAGAAACAACGGGAGTGAGAGGAGGCGAGATGGAGACCTGTCTGCAAAAGGAATGTGGGTGAATTGGGCAAAACTGATGACCCTATACTGACGCAGCGTTTCACACACACACACACACACACACACACACACACACACACACACACACACACACACACACACACACACACCCAACCCCCCACACACACACACGGAAACACACACACACGGAAACCCACACACGCACATGGAAACCCACACACGCAGACGTAAACCCGCACACGCACACGGAAACCCACACACGCACACGGAAACCCACACACGCACACGGAAACCCACACACGCAAACGGAAACCCACACACGCAAACGGAAACCCACACACGGAAACCCACACAAGCACACGGCAACCCACACACGCACACGGAAACCCACACACACACACACGCACACGGAAACCCGCACACGGAAACCCACACAAGCACACCGCAACCCACACACGCACACGGAAACCCACAAACACGGAAACACACACACGCACACAGAAACCCACACACACACAGAAACCCACACACACAGAAGCCCCCCACACACACACGGAAACCCACACACACACGGAAACCCACACACACACACGGAAACACACACACACACGGAAACCCCCACACACACACACACACACACACACACACGAAAACCCACACACACACACACACGAAAACCCACACACACACGGAAACCCACACACGCACACACGGAAACCCACACACGCACACACGGAAACCCACACACGCACACACGGAAACCCACACACGCACACACGGAAACCCACACACGCACACGGAAACCCACACACGCACACGGAAACCCGCACACGGAAACCCATACAAGCACACGGCAACCCACACACACGGCAACCCACACACGCACACGGCAACCCACACGTGCACACGGCAACTCACACACGCACACAGAAACCCACACAGAAACCCCCACAGAAACCCCCACACACACACACGGAAACCCACACACACGGAAACCCCCACACACACACAGAAACCCCCCCACACACACACACACACAGAAACCCACACATGCAGAACCCCCCCCACACACACGGAAACCCACACACACACACGGAAACCCACACACACCCACACGGAAACCCACACACAGAAACCCACACGGAAACCCACACACACAAGGAAACCCACACACACGGAAACCCACACACACACGGAAACACACACACATGGAAACCCACACACACACACACACTCACGGAAACCCACACACACGGAACCCCCCCCCACACACACACACACACGGAAACCCCCTCCCACACACACACACGGAAGCCCCCCACACACACACACGGAACCCCCACCCCACACACACACGGAAACACCCCCCACACACACACACACACGGAAACCCCCCACACACACACGGAAACCCACACACACACACGGAAACCCACACACACACACGGAAACCCACACACACACGGAAACCCACACAGACACACGGAAACCAACACACACACGCGAAACCCACACACACACATGGAAACCCCCAAGCACACACACACACGGAAACACCCCCCAAGCACACACACACACGGAAACACCCCCCACACACACACACGGAAACACCCCCCCACACACACACACACACGGAACCCCCCACACACACGGAAACCCACACACACACACGGAAACCCACACACACGGAACCCCCCCCCCACACACACACAGAAACCCACACACACACGGAACCCCCACACACACACACACGGAACCCCCACACACACACACACACACACACACACACACGGAAACCCCCACACACACACGGAAACCCCCCACACACACACGGAAAACCCACACACACACACGCACACACGGAAACCCACACACACACACACACACACACAAACCCACAACGGAAACCCACACACACACGGAAACACACACACACACACGCGGAAACCCACACACACACACGCGGAAACCCACACACACACACACGCGGAAACCCACACACACACACGCGGAAACCCACACACACACACACACACGTGAAAACCCCCACACACACACACACACACACACGAAAACCCCCACACACACACACACACACACACACACACACACACGGAAACCCACACGCAAACATACACACACACACGGAACCCCCCCACACACACACACACACACACACACACACAGAAACCCACACGGAAACCCACACACGGAAACCCACACACACACGGAAACCCACACACACACACACACGGAAACCCACACACACGGAAACACACACACGCACACAGAAACCCACACACACACACACACGCACAGAAACCCACACACACACACGGAAAACCACACACAGAAACCCACACGGAAACCCACACACAAACACACACAAGGAAACCCACACACACGGAAACCCACACACACACGGAAACACACACACATGGAAACCCATACACACGGAAACCCACACACACGGAAACCCACACACACGGAAACCCACACACAAACCACACACACACACACACGGAAACCCACACACACACACGGAAACCCCCCACACACACACACACACGGAAACACCCCCCCACACACGGAAACACCCCCCACACACACGGAAACCCACACGGAAACCCACACACACACACGGAAACCCACACACACACACACGGAACCCCTCCCCACCCCCACACACACACACGGAAACACCCCCCCCACACACACACGGAAACACCCCCCCCCACACACACACGGAAACCCACACACACGGAAACCCACACACACACACGGAAACCCACACACCCCCCACACACACACGGAAACCCCCACACACGCGGAAACCCACACACACGGAAACCCACACACACACACGGAAACCCACACACACGGAAACCCCCATACACACACACACACACGGAAACCCCACACACACACGGAAACCCCCCACACACACGGAAACCCCCACACACACACGGAAACCCACACACACACACGGAAACCCCCACACACACACACACACAGAAACCCACACACGCAGAACCCCCCCACACATGGAAACCCACACACACACACGGAAACCAACACACACAGAAACCCACACGGAAACCCACACACAAACACACACAAGGAAACCCACACACGGAAACCCACACACACACGGAAACACACACACATGGAAACCCATACACACACACACTGTGGAAACCCACACACACACGGAAACCCACACACACGGAAACCCACACACACACACGGAACCCCCCACACACACACACGGAAACCCCCGCCCCCACACACACACATGGAAACACCCCCACACAAACACGAGACCCCCCACACAAGGAAACCCACACACACGGAAACCCCACACACAGATAAAGAGAACACAGTCATTCAGAACCTGGAAACACCACCCTGCATACACACACACGTCATCCCCCACACAGACACACGGAAACCACCTTGTCACACACACGGAAACCCACACACACACGGAAACCCACACACCCAACCCCCCCACAGACTGTCTGGAAACCCACACACAGTCTCCCCCCACACACACGGAAACCCACACAACACGGAACCCCCCACACACACACGGAAACCCACACACACACGGAAACCCAATGTTTACGGAAACCCACAACACGGAAACCCACACACACACGGAAACCCACACACACGGAAACCCACACACACACACACGGAACCCCCCACACACACATCACACAGAAACCCACACTGGAAACCCACACACACACACACGGAAACCCACACACACACACACACACACACACACACACGGAAACCCCCACACACACACACGAACCCCCCACACACACACACACGGATACCCCCCACACACGGAAACCCACACACACACGGAAACCCACACACACACACACAGAAACCCACACACACACAGAAACCCACACACACACGGACACACACACACACGGACACACACACACACACGGACACCCACACACACGGAAACCCACACACACGGAAACCCACACACACGGAAACCCACACACACACGGAAACCCACACACACACGGAAACCCACACACACGGAAACTGGACACACACTGGAAACCCACACAGACTACACGGAAACCCACACACACTGGAAACCCACACACACACGGAAACCCACACACACGGAAACCCACACACACAC